>NC_056741.1:1898638338-1898678338 GCF_019279795.1 Protopterus annectens
CCTTTACGTCATACTGTGGTTATTGGTCACAGTTCATCAGTGAGGAAACAAACTAATCAAATCAAAGTAAGAGCACAGAAACTGTAATGCAGTTGGTGAGAAACTGAATTTAAAATGTGCTTCCTGTACTTTTTATTCCTTTTACAATTCAGACTGTAACTCATTTGTAAATTGTGATTAAGCTTTGTGAAATCTGCAACAGGTACTGCACTGTGCAACTGCAATTTTAAGATGTCTGTTTAAATGTGGAAAAGGGAGATATGATTTGCTACCAAAGGCATCTGGAAGCTGTGGTTGAGGAAAGTTGTACCTGTGAATGTTATGCTGACCAAAGACAGTGAAGACCTCTTCCCTGTACTTGTGGTAACAAATGAGGCATCGTTTAGGTTTATATTTTCCCACCTAGATGATCTACTCAAGAAAGGTGTGCCCTTCCTCAAATTAAACATCATCATCATCAGCCCCTTTTTTTCCCATTTTTCTACATGGGGTCGGGGTATCGTGTTAACTGTCACCAACTCTCTCGATTCAGTGCCACACTCCTACCTTCTTCAACACTCATGCCTGACTGTCGCAGATCTGCTTTCACACAATCCATCCACCTCTTTGATGGATGTCCTCACTTCATCTTACCATCTTCCTGTCTGTCCCAAATCTTCCTCACCAGATTGTCTTCTGCTTTTCTGAACATGTGCCCAATCCACCGTAATCTGTTCTCTTTGATCTTTTCTGCAAATGGAGCTACTTTGGCTTCTGCTCTTATGTCCTCATTTCTTCATCTGTCCCACAATGTGCATCCTGTCACCTTTCTCAGGCACTTCATTTCCATCACCTCTAGCTTCTTCAACTGTTCTGCCTTTACTGCCCAGGTTCCTGTACCATACAGTAGTACTGGTTGCACCACTGTCTTGTACACCTTACTTTTAAGCTTCTCTAGCATTCTTCTGTCATAGACTACACCTGATACTCTCTGCCAGTTGGCTGCAGCCCCTCTGATTCTAGCTTTGACCTCTTCATTCAGACTACCCTTCTCCTCAACTACTCATCCCAGATACTTGAAGCTGTTTACCTGTTCTACTATCTTCCACTCTATCCCTATTCTCAGCTTCTTCTGATTTCCCCAATTTTCTGCCATTACCACTGTCTTATCTGTGCTTAGTTTCATTCTATGTACCTTCAGATTTGCATTCCATTCTCCTATCCTTTCCTGAAGTTCTAGCTCAGAGTCTACCTGCACTGCCACATCACCTGCATACAGCAGCTTTGTTGATCCGTCCCCTCCAACCTGTCTGCTAATGTAGTCCATCACCAGTATGAACAGCAGTGTGCTCAGAGCTGAACCCTGATGTACACCCACACCCACTGGGAACCCCTCTGTGAGGTCGAACACTGACTATACTTGAGTCATTGGATCTTTGTACATAGCCTGCACTAATTCTACCAATGTTTCTGGGACTTCTAACCACATCAGTACTGCCCAGATCAGCTTTATTGGGACCTTGTCATATTCTTTCTCCAAGTCTAGGAATGCCCAGTTGGACTCTCTCCTCATCTCTACCTTCTTCTCAGGTATCTGTCTCATTGCAAACATCGGGTCAGTTGTGCTGCATCCTGATCTGGAGCCAAACTGCTCATCTACCATCTTACATTCTATTGCTCTGCGTATCCATTTAACAATCACCCTCTCCAGAACTTTCATGCAATGTGATAGGAGTTTGATGCCTCTGTACTGCCCACAGTTGTGGATGTCGCCTTTTGTTCTTGTACACTGGCACAAGCATGCTTATTCTCCAGTCATCTGGGATACGCCTTTCTCTTCACACTGCCCTCAGGACCCATTTCTCCCCTGTCTCACCCAGCATTCTTTATCATATCTGCTGTGACCTCATCTGAGCCTGCTTTCCCTGACTTCATCTTTCTTAGTTCTGTTCTTACTTGTTCTAGGGTGGTCTCATCTTCTTCTCTCATTGCAGGCTGTTTCTGGGGCAGTACAGCTTCTGTGGGATTTTCTTCTTTCAGAGGCTGCTGGAAGTACTCCTTCCATCTGCCTTTGATGTCCTCTGGGCTGGTGAGCAGGTTGTTCCTGGCATCCCTTATGAAGGGTGCCTGACTATCTTCTTTGTCTTTCTGTCGTTGCCTTGCAACCTGATAGAGTTTCTTTGAGCCCCATACTGAGTCACTTTCCAGAAGTTGGCACAGTGCCTCTGATGCCCTATTCTTTGCTATTGCAACTTCTTCCTTAGCTTCTTTGTTAGCCAAACAGTAGTCCTTCCTACCCAGGTCAGTCTTTTCTGTCTCCCACTTCTTCCTGCACTTCTTCTTTCTTTTGATGACTTCCTGAACTTCTGCATTCCACCATCAGCTTTCCTTATGTACCTTATTTCCATACCTGGCTCAGCCACATATCTTTTCTGTAGTCCTAACACATGCTGTTTTTAAGCACTGCCATTCTTCTTCAACTCCACCTATTTCCTTCTCTTCTTGGGATGCTAGAGCCCTGAGTAATTCCTTGAACAGTTGTACTTTCTCTTCAGTCAACTTTCAGGTCTTCAGCCTAGTCTCAGTTGACCTTAGAGCCTTCTCTGACCACTGCTTGCAGCTGATTGTGGCAGCTAGTGACTTATGCTGTGGGCCGACTGTTTTACTGGGGATGACTTTGCAATCATGGATTCTGCACCAGTGCCTTTTCTTTACTAAGAGGAAGTCTACCTGAGTTGCATGTTGACTACTCTTGTATGTGATCTTGTGACTGTCTCTCTTTCTGAACCATGTGTTGGCTGCTATCAAGCTATTTGCCAGACAAAAGTCTAGAAGGGCCTCTCCTTCTTTATTCCTGTTGCCCCACCCATGTGGACCCAGGCAGTCCTCATATCCTGTTCTGTCTATCTCAATATGTGCATTCAAGTCACCCATTATCAACACCAATTCATGTTGTCCTGCTTTATCTAGTAGATCCTGCAACTGCTGTCTGAATGCACTCTTTTCCTCACTATCACAACCCTGCTGTGGGGCATAGGCCTAGATTATGAATACTGCCCTATCATTACACTGGAGTCTGACTACCATGAGTCTGTCATTAAGTCTGATGATATCCCTTACTGCCTTCTGAAACCTCTCTCTCACCACAGTTCCTACACCATTTCTAGCCTGCCCTCCACCTGAGTAGTAGATTCTAGATCCCAAGCCAAGTGGCTTTGCTGCACTGCACTGTCCTTCCATCTCATCTCCTGGATACATAGGATGTCCAGTCTCCTCCTTATCATCATGTTATCCACTTCCAAGCTGCATCCTGTCAGTGAAACCTACATTAAACATAGCAATATCTCAGTTCATGTTTGGCAGGATTGGTTGGTTTTACGTCCAGCTTTTGCTCAACAGAGCTATCCCAGGTAACCCAGACTGGGCAACTAGACACCAGCCAGCCAGTATACCTCTCTCACCACTAGCGCAGGTCCCTGGCATGGGTCAGAGTAGGCCGGGTCCTCAACCCACTTATCACTGGTAACTACCCATGCCCATTTTTGGCGACATTAGTCAACATGACCAAATCACCCTAGAGCCATATTTTACATCGTCAAGTGGCTAGCCCTGCCACGGCGTGCAGTCTGTGATCCGTTCTACTATCTTGAGGATACTGTGCACCACAGTAGATGCCCAAAGCAGTTGGTCTGTACAACTCTTCCCCCTGGAGGGCATCATGTAGAGTCTGTGCTGCTGCCCACAGTTCCATTCATTTATGAGTTTGAGATGGAAACACTCAGCATGTTTTTTGGATATGGGAGAAACCCCATGGAGACACAGGAAGAACATGCAAACTCCAAACAGGCATTGGTCGGAGTTCAGGATCGTACCTTGTGCATGGGACGCAAAGACCTTAACCACTAAGCCATCTGGTCTCTTCCTCAAATTAAACACTGTATTATTAAATAACACACAGCCTAGGTTCAACTAGTATCCTGGGTACTGAAGGAGTGGCAGAGATGGATTGGAAAGTGAGCAGCTGACATGGGCTGACCTGTCCCATGGAGAAGGAAGTTGTATTGGCTGCTATGTGACTACTACCCAGTGGAAGCCAGGTGGTGCAGCAGCAGAATAATCTCATGTCAGATACTTCAACTCATTAAAGATCAAGGGGCAACCATTTTTTGCACACACCTGCAGTCTTTCCTTTTCCTCAGGGATGACAGAATGGCTTCCCTCTCTGCAAATCCAATTTAATTAGCTCTCAACAGACTTATAAGGGCAGTACTTCCTGTCTTTGCATCATCACACTTGTCACTTTGATGATGCAAAGTTGGATACCTCCTGTATTAGTAGGCTGGATATCCCTCTTCTGTTTTTTTTATAAGTAAGTAAATATGTTAATGCTGCATACAGGCAGTACCCCCATTTATTAATGGAACAGGTTTTGCAGTAGCATCAATTTTCCAGGCTAAATAAACAATAAACTATGAAACTCTAATATTGGTGGTGACTGTAATTCTCAGTGATTTACTCAAAAACTATATGTTTTACTAGGGATGGATGGGTTTAAAATATGAGGAAAAATCAGAGGCATTCTGAAAAAAACACAGCCAGATGACATTAACAAAATCAGAGACAATTAAGTTATGGACTTTGTGCTGCATGTGAAGTGCTTGTGTCAATGAAAGAGAAGTACGCTTCACATTTGTTTTCACTTAAATGGAATACAGAATGCATTACTAACCAACAAAGTGCAACTAACCTTAACAATGAAAATTAGACTAAAATACAAGTAAAACTGCAAGTCCTCTCTCTATACTCCTTTCACCTCTTAAGGACTAAATAATGGACTTTGCTGACCCATACATGATCTCAGCACATCAGCAAGGAAGCAGAACTTCCTGTAGAGTAATCAGTGAAGGTTGAGCATGTAATGGCTAAGGAGGGCATTTTTTGGAAGAGACCTTCCTTAAAAAAGAAAAGTGAGAATGCAAGTTTAAATGAAAGAACGACAACCAAGGTAAGCAACTACTAAGGAAATGTATTTTGAGAACAAATAGGCTACACTGATTTTGTCAGTTTTCACGTGATCTTTAAGCCATGCTCATCTAACTGAGAGTGCAGTGGCCAACTGAGAGGACCCACTTGCCTGAGCACAGCACTGTGAGCAATAATGCCTAAAGACATCAAGAAGCTTGGGAGTTAGAGCTCAAAGTAGCCCAAGTGCAGCATTGATGCCCCCCCCCCCCATACAAACTGTCACCCCTTCAATATGCTGCAGAACAGATACATCACAGAAATAACAGAAATGATAGTTTAGCAAATAGAAAGCTGATATCCAGCAGGTAAAAGCAAGAAAAAAGATATATCAAAAAGTATTATAGATGTAGTTTAGATTGTGATAAAACCCCTTTCCTAATAAAGGGAAATAATGCACTCTGGTTTTACTATACGACATGTAAATGTCTTTCATCTGGCATTCTCCCATCCCCCTTCCAGTACCTTTACCTCACAACTCTATCTTCTGGTGTTGCATCACCAGGTAAAACAGTTCCTTAACTCACTAGCTGAATCACAGATAATGATATACTCCTCTTTACTACCCCTCTTGTTCGCACCATACCTACTTACCTTGTATGAAAACCAGTTTCTCATGGGATTTCAGGTCCCAAAAGGCCATACTATCACCCCAGCTGTAAATCCTCCCACCTTCAACCATATTTACAGTTCCAGATCCTATCCAACATCTTGTTCAGTCTATCAACATCTCAACCCCAGACACATTAGCTCTAGATCCAAACACTACCACAAACTAATAAACAAATTCCTGAAGTTCATCACCAAGTATAGAGTCAACCTAATACTTGGCGGTGATATTCACCCCAACCCAGGCCCACCCACTTCAGATACACATACCCCCACTACTTGCAATCTAAGCTACAAACCTACAATTAATAGGCCAACTAACTCTCTCCTAGCCTGTCATTTCAATATTAGAAGCATTAATAACAAGGTACATGAATTGCATGCACTTCTGGATGTCCATTCCCCTGAGATTCTCTGTTTATCTGAAACCTGGTTAAAACCTAACACTAAAGACAATGAAGTGTTACCACCTGGGTACAACATGTACAGGCTGGATCGTGCTTCAAGGAAGGGGGTTGGGGTAGCTGTACTCTATAAATCTGAGCTGAATGTCACCATAGATGTAATACAACCACCTCAGATTAATAGCTCAGAGATTCTTGCCACCAAATTGCAACTTAATAAAAATAAATGCATTAATATCATCTGTATGTACATTCCCCCAGGTAACAATATATCTACACTTGAAGATATCCTGCACTGGCTATCATGTCACTACCCCCAAGAAACCCTACTACTTGGAGACTTTAACATAGACTGGGGCACCTGTTACTCAGAATCCCCAACCACCCATATTAACCTGCATGCATTTACACAAATTATATCCACCCCTACCAGGATAGGTAAACCCAACCAAAAAGAAAGCATACTTGACTGGGTACTTATAAATAGTCACCCCCAACTGTACACCTCTGGTACCCTTCTTGATGGCCTAAGCGATCACCTTCTCACATATGTAATTAAGCACAAAGCCAATAATTCCCAACAACCCTTACTCAGAAAGGTTAGAAACAATAAAATCTTTCACCCTGCCGAATTCCAACAAGAACTAAACTCATGTAATTGGTCTATTCTAAAAAACCTCCCCTTAGAGGAAGCAGTAGCATACTTTAACAACAAATTCCTTGAGATCCTTGATTTGCATGCACCTGTTCGTTCAAAGAGAACCAAGGCAAAAACTGCACCATGGCTTTCTATAGAGTCTAAACTCAAAATTACCCTTAGAAACAAAGCATGAGCTTTATGGCGTTCTTCTAAAGACCCCCAAGATCACATTAAATACAGGCAATCCAGGAACGAAACCAAAAAATCAATTTTACAAGACAAAAAACAATACTACTGTAATTTACAGACAGTAAATCAAAATAACCCTCAGAAGTTTTGGGCAGGTTTAAATAATGTACTACATCCTGGACAAACTTCAACCCCAATCCCTCCTGCTACTATTGATAAAACCCCTGAAGATGTTTCTGATAGTTTTAACCAATTCTTTACTGAGACAATTCAAGCCCTAGCTAGCCAACTACTTCCTAGCTCCCCTGGTCCCGAAAGTAGCACCCCTAGAAACCTACTCACATTCAGCTTCCAACCAGTCACCACTTCACTTATCCATACGTTGATCAAAAAATTAAAACCCACTACACTTTCTGCTGATCAACTCCCTGCCGAGTACCTACAAATATCAGCTGATGCTATTACTTACCCCATCTCAATACTAATCAATCGAACCATAGTAGAATCTAAAATTCCCAGTATCTGGAAAATATCCTATGTAATCCCACTTCACAAAGGAGGCAGTTCTACTGAATTCTCCAATTATAGGCCAATAGCTATACTCTCTCCACTTGCAAAGATTATGGAAAAATGTATTCATAGACAACTCATGCACCACCTAATCCAGAATCACCTTATGGCAGACACTCAACATGGCTTCCGTCCTCATCACACCACTACTTCAGCCCTCCTAGTCTTTACCAACACCATAAACCATAATCGCAACAATAATTATATATCCTCAGCCGTCTACTTGGATCTTTTCAAGGCATTCGATATGGTTGATCACTAACTTTTAATCCACGCCCTGCAAACATTCTGTCTAGATACTAGAGCCCTTCAATGGTTTCAATCCTACCTGAATGGTTGACAGCAGGCTGTCCTCTGGCAGAACAAACTCTCTAACCTTCTACCTAACACCCTTGAAGTACCACAAGGCTCTATACTAGCGCCCTTGCTGTTCTCCATCTTCATTAACGACCTTTATACTGTCATCCCAAAAGTCAGCTGTATCCAATATGCTGATGAATCTACTCTGATTTGCTCAGCCACATCTCCAATAGAGTTATGGTCAGCTACCCAGACCACCTTTAATACAATAGAAAACTGGCTTTCTGAACGTCGTCTGATCCTAAATCCCAAAAAAACTAAAATGCTGTTATTTTCACCAACACGTAGATCTACCACTTTCACCTATACCATAAATTCAAATGATGGCACAATAATCTCCCCTGACCCCTCTACAAAACTATTAGGTGTCATCATAGACAATAATGTAAAATTCGACCTACATGTTAACCAAACTATCAAAGCCATCAATAAAAAACTAGGGTCACTTTACAGAATAAAAGCCTTCCTAACCCCTCCAGCTAAAATTGCCATAGCTCGCTCTCACCTTCTTTCAACCCTTCTGTATGCATCCCCTCTACTCTCGAATTTAAACAAGACTGTCCTTAACAAACTCTCAATTTGCTACAACCACATTGCCAGGTTTGCCACTGGGCTGCCTTTTAGGACACATCATTGCATCACTCTAAATCAGCTTGGGTGGCTTGAACTACCCAGCCTAATGCAGTATAACCAACTGATTATGGCCTATAAAATCCTCTATAATCTGGAGAATACTCCTGCACTTAAAAATATTATCACCCCCTATAACAATCCTAGACCACTTTGATCCTCTAACAAACTACTAATTCAGACTAGCAAAATTAATAACACAGCCGGTGACTCTCTCTTTACAAACTCCGTAAGTAGATCCTGGAACTCTCTTCCAGCTGATATTACCTTACCTTCCACCTTACGTCAATTTAAAACTAGACTCAAACAACATTTGTCACTTAACTGGCTATGTCACTGTATCAAGCCTGGCTAACTCTCTCTAGAATGTATAAAAATCTGTTAACCAGTTTACTGTGTAATTTAATTTAATCCTGACTTGTGCTCAGGATTAACTCTAACCTGTGGAACTTGTTTAACTTGATTACTTATGTAATCTCTGTAAATAGTCTGTTTGTAATATGTAATGCTGGTATTATGTAATGCTGTATCTGCTTACCCTTGAAGCTTTTCTCCCCGGGCCTCCGCTGAAAATGGACATGCATCCAGTTGGACTATCCCGGTCAAAAAATGTAAAATAAATTAAATAAATAAATAAAAATAAAATAAATTCCCTATACTATCTTAGTCACAAAATAAAAAGGAAAGCCACTCCAGTGACATACAGCGATAAAGCCCTGACTATGGCCCAGGGGATCTGGGTTCAGTTAGCAACTCTGGTGACTGATGGATCAGCAGGGAGTGAAGGCTGTGACCATCCCATTGGGGGGGGGGAGGTCCACAAGTGCTCACAGTGATGACCTTGAGTGAAGGCTGGGAATGTCACAAGGTAGGTGTGCCTAAAGTGGGTTTAAGGGTGGCAATATGGCTGAGCTAGTGAAGAGGCAGGGCAAAATGTCACACATCTCCATTGCATGGCTGACCACTCATCATGGACTTGCAGAAGGGGAGAAGAGACTGAAAAATGGGTAGGCCTAAAGTAAAAAAAAATCCCCACCCCCTGGATGGAAGCAAAGACATGCTGAGTCCCCCAATGTCTTGTTCCATGACTAGTCCCAGCAACATCAGGATTAAGTCCAGGGCTGAGGATTAGCAGCTGGTAAACCCGCCATGGACAGGTACCAAGGAGCCAGGCCAGCAGAATGATGGAAGGTAGAGGTGGGAGAAAAAATAACAGTGATGTCTTGAAATGGTAAGCTAATATCTGACTTCTAATAAATGCTTTACAGTGAAAATAGTATAACATTTGATATTTTCAAACTATATACTCCTAAACAAAAGATTTGCCTATATTAAATATTTCCTTATATGGGCAATTCTTTGAATAAGAAAGAGGACTGCAGTATCTTGACTATTAAAGGTTGAACTTGATCAACTGTACCATGACAGAGGATAAATTTCACCTGGAATGTATCTGAAATGTTTCCATTCAGACTAGTTCATAGCCCTTCCTCAAGTCATTTAGCTTCACCACATCTACAGATTTGAAACTAAAGAAGTCTCTCAGCTGCTAACCTATGAGCACTTGCTTTGTACTGCTGCTGTCTATACTGGTGTTTGTAATATTGTTTTTATTTTATTTTTATTTATTTAACATTTGTTGACTGGGAAAGTCCGACTAGGTTCTACAGAGCCTATTTTCAACAAAAGCCCGGGGAGAAATGCTCCAGATGCATGCCTTTGGAATGTGGAAGGAAACCGGAGTACCCAGAGGAAACCCATGGGAACACAGGGAGAACATGCAAACTCCACACAGAAGGCACCCCAGCCGAGAATCAAACCAGAGAACCTCTTGCTGTGAGGTGACAACGTTAACCGCTGCACCACTGCGCCACCCTGTTATCTGTTAAAAAAAATCTGTTAATTAATCTAATTAAATCTGTTAATTAATTTATGGTACTCAAACTTTACATTCAGTATACAAGTTATATATTATCTCTTGGCAAAGGCAGCCAGCTTTATGTACACAATGAACAGAGAGCCTTTCTAGGAATAGCATCATGGAAGAGTACAAGCAGCATAAAAGAATGACAGCTCTCACATCAGATGAAATAAAATGCAAAAGGTTTGTGGAAGAGAAGTATTAACTATGTCAGCTTAGTTTAGACAAGAGTACTAAACAAACTAGCAATATTAATGTGAATCTGTTAAGTGAAACTTTACTTGTTTGTCTGTGTAGCTAACCTGCAATGTGTCCAGTGGTAAATTCAAACTGTCCATAGTACTGTAATACCTTCAAAAACCTACAACTCTCATGTTTTTCAGTCTTTACATGTACACTGTTATAAGCTATATGTATGTTAAAGTGTGAAGCAATTAGACACTTGCTGTTTTGTCATCAGATGCAAACATCTACTCATAAGATAAGAACTCAGAGACCAATCTAATCAGCAGGTCAAAAGTAATAACTGTGTACTTAAGAAAAGTTAACTGAGTTTTTTTTGCCAAAGGTAACAAACGTTCACGAGTAGATAGAGACACTGGTATACATTACTATGCATCAGTCATTAGAGAAAACAGATTATTTTTTAAACACCATAATTAAATTCTTACCTTCCAGGCAAAGGTATGCATACCATAATAGAAAATAAAAGAAACCATAGCAAACAATTTTCAAGTTCATGCTTTATACATATAAGTTTTGTTTTGTTTTAACAGTTATCTTTCAACCCAACATTACATAAATTGCCCTCAATTCCTGCCTTCCCTTAAACCTCTCTCCTGCTCATGAGCATTGTTTGCCATATATCGTTCCCACAAGTTCCTTTTATTTCCATTTTCTAGCAATTGCTTTGTCAGCCAATAGCATTAAACTTAGTAGCGCCTTATCAATTTAGGACAATTCAGATCCTATATCCCAGATAAAAAGAAAAATGTCTTTAATTACGATCATTTTCTCCCTAATATTTCTAAC
The DNA here is from genome assembly GCF_019279795.1 of Protopterus annectens. Classification (NCBI taxonomy): domain Eukaryota; kingdom Metazoa; phylum Chordata; order Ceratodontiformes; family Protopteridae; genus Protopterus; species Protopterus annectens. The sequence goes on from NC_056741.1 coordinate 1,898,649,695, forward strand.
ACAGTACTCACACTTCTAGCATTCTCTGAAGTTGGCTTGGAGTATAAAAATGTGTATGTAAATGCTTCCAAGCAAAAATCCTAAACCTGCTGGACTTGTTGCATACTTTTGGAGCAACACATATGTCCTTCCGTTGTTCTTTTTGTATATTTTACCTTTCCTTTTTCTCACCCCAGTCTTTTCTAAACTCCTCTAATTAATTCCTATATTTGGCATGCACTCTTTTATATGTCTTACTAATTATGCCATTTTTAAAAGGAATGTCTGTTCTAGACTCAACTAAAAACTCTTCCAGAGCTAATCTTTCACTTACCACTTCACTATCCCTTTCTCTTTGCCAGTACTGTATCAATCCCTAATAGAGAAGATAGTCTGTAACCTGCAGTCCAAATTTCTACTTCACCTTATCACAATCCCATTCTATTTTATTTCCCTCTGTAGTTATTCGTTCCCAATACCTTGGTTCACTTGCCAGTCTTCAGACCAGTTGTTTTACATTAAGAAGGTTTGTGGTCTGCACTCTTGTGGCAGGATAGGTAGCTTGCATCCTTCTAAGCTGGGAGTTGCTGATTGAAGGCTTAGTGTCTGTTATTCTAAAATTGTATTAGTTCTGGTTTAAGCACTTGGGCTTCAGGCCAGTTATTTTACATTAAGAAGGTTTGTGGTCTGCACTCTTGCAGGAGGAAAAATAAATTCTGCCCTTCTGAGCTGGGAATTTCTGGTTAAAGGCTTATTGTGCCTGCTTATTTGAACTGTTTCTTTCTGAAATTGGTGTGCCTTGTTTGCTGTAGCATAGGCTAGATTCATACCTGCTGAATCTAGCTTTGTTTGTATAACTTGAGTACAAATCCAGGCCATCTTTTTTTGGAGAAGGTTCCCCTGCACCCTAGTGGCAGGAGTGTGCAGTTAGAGCTTGTCTGATTGAAGACTACTGGAACAGGGCTCATTTTTGAGACTTTTTATTGGTTAATTGGTTAAATTTTTTTTAATCAGTTTGCTCGTTTGCTACTGTTATATAAAAAAAAAAGATTGCACTTTATCCATCTGCGTTTACTGTATTTGTGTTTCTTCCTTCTTTATTACTTTATTTTGCTTTTGCTGCCTATTCTTAAAAGCACTCAACTGCATTTATTCTGCCGCATTTATTGCTGCTTGTTAGTAGCCTGATTAAATTGTAACTGTTATTCTAAGCCTTTTGGTTTAAGCACTTGGGCTTCAGGCCAGTTGTTTTACATAAGAAGGTTTGTGGTCTGCACTCCTGTGGCAGGACATGTAGCTTACATCCTTCTAAGTTGAGAGTTGCTGATTGAAGGCTTAGTGTCTGTTATTCTAAAATTGTCTTACTTCTGGTTTAAGCACTTGGGCTTCAGTCCTGTTATTTTACATTAAGAAGGTTTGTGGTCTGCACTCTTGTGGGAGGAAAGGGTAGATTCTGCCCTTCTGAGCTGGTAATTTCCGGTTAAAGGGTTATTGTGCCTGCTTATATGAACTGTTTCTTTCTGAAATTGGTGCGCTTTGTTTGCTGTAGCATAGACTAGATTCAGACCTGCTGAATCTAGCTTTGTTTGTATAACTTGAGCACTAGGGTTACCACCTGTTCCTCTTTGCGAGGGACAGTCCCTCTTCGGGCAGTTGTGTCCTGCGAAAAAAAACTAAAAACGGGCAAATGTCCTGATATTTTAGGACAAAAATATTTCTTAAGTTTTCTGTAGTAGTTACATAAAACAGTTATTTTGTGTCTATAACACCTAAATGTTATATGAAATAGCATAAGCAATTCAAATGCTAAAAAAATTAGCTTTTATTTTGGCAAGAAAGTGAAGTTCTGTCCTTTGCACTGGCCATGGGTATGTTTTCTCTTGCAAAATCTCACATTTCTACAAAAAATGTCCCACTTTGGGCATCTGAAAAGGTGGCAACCCTATTGAGCACTAATCCAGGCCATCTTTTTTTGGAGAAGGTTCCCCTGCACCCTAGTGGCAGGAGTGTGCAGTTAGATCTTCTATGATTGAATACTGCTGGAACAGGGCTTAGTTTTTAGATTTTTTATTGGTTAATTGGTTAATTTGTTTAAAGCAGTTTGCTCGTTTGCTACTGTTATATTAAAAAAAAAAAAGTTCTAGCTTGTCTTCCCGCCTTTCCTGTTACTAGAGTAATCCATATACAGATTTTCTGTATTCAGGACGGTATTGTAGTTTCTGAGTTCCCCAGACCTTTCTGTGTTAGAGGGAAGCCTCTCAGCTTATCAGTGAGAGTGGTAAGCACTAGGTAGCCTACCTACCACAAGAAGAGTGGTTTCTAGCTCCCTTTCAACTTTCTGCTTTAAAAGCCCATGTTTGCACAGATTTGCGCGCCGTGCAGCGCCACTAAGCTAGGGTAAACTACTACCGGTGCTAGAAAGTCTGCTCTTCAAATTTTCCCTTAGATTTTGCTAGTTCTCTTCTCTGTTGCATTTAACTAGCTTATTCACCTAGCACTTCATCTGGCTTCTTGTAGCAATTATTGTAGCACACATAAGTGCTAACAGCACTAAATGTCTTATAAGGAAACAGCTCCAGTACTTATTAATAATGACCATCCCTCCTGGCATGTCTAAAGGTCAGTTCCCTGTGCTTTCTCCTATTAACCTGGTGAACTTAGGCATTCTGAGGCAGTGTAGCAACTGCCTCATGTACACAGACAACCCTCTCCTTTTACCTCCCAACACTCAGACTTGTGAGAGATGCACTTATATATCCAAACTGGAAGACATGCACTCTCCAGCCAAGACTGGAATAGCTGGTCATGAGGAGAAGGTCAACACCTGCATCACACCACATGTAACACATAGCCCTCCAGAGCACCCACCATCACAGCTGTCACATAAAAACACAAACCACACACCCACCTTCGCGGAGGCTCTCAATAGAAATCTACCCAAACAGCAGAGACCTCCAAATCAGAAAAGCACTTGACCACCACAACACAGCACAAATCACAAGACACATAACTCACCTACACAGTGTGCCCCTCAACCTAAGCTTCTAAGGCAAAACAGCTTTCCCAATACACTAATCATAGGTGACTCGATAATGAGGCACACTGATGTCCCACTCACTAGGTTGAATAAGGAGAAGGTAATAGTAAGCTGTCTGTTGGGTGTCAGGCTCCAACACATAACACATGCACTCAGGTCACTCTACAATAAGTACAAGTATGACTCTGTCATTGTCCTTGTGAGTGTGAATGACCTAAGATGCACCTCCCTGGACTACATAAAAAGAGACATGAAGGAGCTCTCAGATTATGTGGCCCAGGCAGGTATGACCCTAGCCCTGAGCAGCATCCTACCGTCACCCAGAATGATACCACAGTACATGCAGAAAATGATTGACTTTAACAATTGACTAAGTTTCTGGTGTCATTTTAAGGGGATTCAGTATCTGTCTGCTTGGGATAACATGATTGACAGACCTCGATGCTTTGCCAGAGATGGCCTGCATCTGTCATCCCTAGGTTTCTGGATACTGGCTAAGGCTCTTGCCACTCCTAAAGTGTCTTTTTTAGGTGGTGTTCCAAAGACCAAATTACCACTGTAACAGCTGTAAATAAATGCAATCTGAGGGTCATGCTGCTCAATGCTAAAAGTCTAAATCTCAAGATTCACTTACTTGAAGCACTCCTCAAATGGAAAACATCAACGTTTGTGCTGTAACGGAGACCTGGTTTAAAGCAACAGAAAGCACCCCTGCACTACCAGGCTATAACTCATTCCACACCTTTCAGCCCCAGAACCTGGACCAAAGCTCCAAGGGTGGTGGCGTCTCCATATTCATAAAGGATATGCACACCTCCAGACTAGTAGCCCAGCATAACACATCGGAGATACTTCAGGTACAACTAACAGTGGGTAGGACAGTGATTCAGGTTGTAGCCTGCTATAGGTCCTCAACATTGTCCCAAGACTCTCACTCCACATTCCTAAGCACCCTGGAAACTATTAGGGTCCAATCCAACACTCTCATACTGGGTGACTTCAACTACCCCACCATCAACTGGGAAAACTACTCGTGCACCAATACACTTGCCAAATGTGTCCAGGAATTAATTTCAATGCACTGGACCAGCTCATTCTTACCCCTACTAGAGGAAGCAACATCTTTGACCTGGTTATTACTAACATGGGCAACCGTTGTTCAACACCAATAGTCAATTCCTCCCTGGTTAGATCCAACCACAAACTAATTACCATGGAAATCCACATCTCACCCACACCACCAGCAAAGGTAACCACCATGAAACACTTCTCCAAAGCTGACTTTGGACTCCTAAAAACAGAGGTGGCTAACTTCACGGCACCCATGCAAATGGAAAATAGGTGCATGACCACCGAATCATACACCAATGGACTGTACAAACACATACATAAATGCATGGAGCTAGCCATACCCAACAGAACCAAGATGCTCTCCTCCAAAAAAAGGAAGCCAATCTGGTGGTCCCCTGCCATTAACAAACTCTACAACAGAAGGAAGAAACTGCTGCAGAAAAAGGTGAAGTTCTAAGACTGGAAAATCTCCCTTATTAGCCTCAACAAAAAGTTGAGATCCCTCATCAAAACCTCTAAAGCTATCTACGAAGACAGAATTGTGGCAGACACTAAAAACAACAACAAAACCTTCTATAGTTATATCAAGAATCTCCACGGCAGTACCCAGATTTGCTCTGAGTTACTGCACAATGGTACCTCCTATACTGAGCCAACAGATATTGCCAACATACTGGCTGCCAGATTCAGTGCCAACTTTCCCCCTCTTTCCCCCTAAAGGACCAATCACAATACTGGAAGAATGCCAGGCATCCAGCATTACTGCAGCACAGGTTAAAGCTGCATTGTCCAAGGCCAAAAATACAGCTTCCATGGGACCCAACAATCCCTGGCTGTGTTCTACATGAACTACAAACTGAACTGGCATCACACCTGTGTGCCCTGTTCAATCACAGCCTCACCTCAGGCTTTGTCCCTACAGAATGGCGCACTGCTGCAGTCACCCCTCCCCATAAAGGGGGAGCGACTACAGACACTGGAAATTATCGCCCCATTAGCCTGATGAGTCTGATATGTAAGACTGTGGAGCGCATCATCATGGACCTAATTAACAAGGATATTAACAAGGATATAGGGAATCTCCAAACTCTGGATCCCACGCAATTTGGTTTTGTGAAGTGTAGATCATGCCTGCTCAACTTGGTTGACTTCTTTGAGTCAGTCACCAGAGCTGTGGATGAGGGCAAGGCAGTTCATACAGCCTACCTCAATCAGGACAAGGCCTTTGATACCATTCCCCACTCAGGAATTATTGATAGAGCCAGCAAACTAGGCATCAACCCCTATATCACTAGGTCGGTTGAAAATTGGCTCACAGATAGAACCCACAGTGTGAAAGTAGCAGACTCCAAGTCAAACTGCCAACCAGTCACGAGTGGAGTCCCACAGGGATCACTCCTGGGTCCTCTCCTGTTTGGCATCTACTTCTCAGAAGTCCAGGCCAACATGGAGGGGCTCTGGCTGACCAAGTTCGCCGATGATTGCAAGCTGGGAGCCAGTATTAACTCCCCAAGTGATGTAGACATCCTACGGAAAGGCCTCACTGAGAACAACGACTGGTGTTGAAACCATGGCCTTAAGCTTAATGCCAAAAAATGCATCACCATTCCCTTTGGGAAAAACTCAGTTCCCACTAATTACCATATTGATGGTAGCCCACTGAACACTGAAGGCGATATAAGAGATCTGGGGACACAGATTGACAGCAACTTCTCCTTCGACCACCACATTGCCACTGTGGTCAGAAAGTCCTCTGATGTGGCACATCTCATTGCCAATGGTTTTGTATCCAGGAAGAAAGAGTTCATCATCTCTCTCTACTCTTCCCTCATTAGACCAACAATCGAGTATAATGTCCCATTTGGCATGTACCTTACTAGACACCTGCAACACCTGGAAAGACCACAAAAGTACCTCAAGAAGAGGATCATAGGCCTAAAACACATGCCCTACTGACAGACTCAAAAGACTTCAGCTTTTCTCAGTCTCATATCGTCTTTTAAGAGGCAATCTCTGCATGACTTACAAAGCCATGTCTGACCCACCACTGTTAGAAATGCTACATCTAAAGAAATCCCAATCCCTCAGCACCACATGCTCCAGGGACCTCAACCTCATTACCAAATCAACAGAACATGCTGGAGGGACAGGTTCATAACCCAGAGACTGCCCATGCTCTGGAATAGACTTCCTATACATGTCAAGCAGAGCACCTCACTGGCCCTTTTCAAGAGAAATCTTGATGAGTGGATGGGAAATAGAAAGTTCACCCCGGGGATTACTCCAGTGGCTCAACTTGATAGAGGTGCCAGGAACTAACAGCGGCATGATGCCAGGGCACTTCTATGGGCTAGGCTTGTAAAGGCTCCAGGGTCGTTGGCCTAGTACACACCTATGAACCTATTAAATTCCAGCCTTTTCTTGCCTAGTTTCTTTTCTACTAGTTGCAGTAATTCCTATTAGTAAAATTTCCTTTCTCCATTTCCATACTGACTTAGCTCTTAAAATACTTTCTGTGACTTCATGAATATACATTCGGCAGGGTGGTTATTATTCTCCTTAAGGAGTGAACAAGCACCCAAAATCCTGCTCTTGCCATTTCATCATCATCCTTTTAAACTTTGATTTATAAACTTCTGTTTATGTTATGTATATGAGCCATAATGACATAGCTCTAAAGTATCCCTTCAAATCACATAATGGTAAACTACCTTGTTTTATGGGGAAAATCAAGTTTAACCCCTCTAACTCTTCATAGGTTCATAGGTTGTTGTTAGGCTAATTACTACTAGGGCCCTTCCTTACAAGCCTAGCTGCACACCCCAAAACCATTTGGGATCCGCGTATCATGGACGCATATTAAAACTAAGGATTTGGGAGGATGTTAGGATAATACTTTTGTTATTGGCAACCTTTGTCCATAATGGACAAGGGGGCCAGACTATGGGTAAATTTATGATTTCGTATCAAACTGTACAGATTTTGTTTGAATAGAATTCATAGATGAATTGCTTTACATGGTTGGGGAGCCTATTCTATAGTGCAGGGATGCTTTGGGTCATATATCTGTCTCTCCGGTACATACTGTTTATGTTACAAATAAAGTTCAGATCTCTGGATCTAATGTTCGTTATGCTATTTGTTTTGTGGATGTGCAACAGATCCATCAGGGTTGAATCTGAGGAAGAATTGTAAGCCAGGCAAAGATTTCCTTTCAGCAGCTTGTAGGAGACTGAATACAGAGACAGAGCCTTTAGGTGATCAGTGTAAGAAAATGTATTTATGTCCTGAATTCTCCTGGTGAGAAACCTTTGGGAGTGTTCCAATTGTTGCAAGTCAAAGGAGGCACTGTATTCAATGATAGGTTTGATAAAGGCCAAGTAGAGTGGTACTATAACTTCCTTGGACCTGGATGCCATACCCTTATCCATAAGCTGGGTGACATAGAATGATTTTCTTACTATCGTAGCTGCTTGTTGGTCAAAGGCCAGATTGCTATCTACATGTATTCCCAGATTCCTTACTATCGGGTCAACTCTTAGAAGTATTTTATCAATGGAATAATTAACTTGGGTTGACGGTTTCCCAAAGATTAACTTAGGTTGACAGTCTTGCACTTTTTCCCTCCCAAATAAATTATTTCATTTCTTTATTAGTTATGGTTCAGAACTTATTTAGTTGGTAACATTTTGCCTGACCTGTATGAAAAACAAATGGTTTCTTAATCATAATATGCAGATAGCTTTGATATGTAACAATTATAGCAGATACTAGTGTTCATTCACCCCATTAGAAAAAGTTAATGGCTTTTGCTTGTGACAAAATAGTTATAATGAAAAAAATGTTTATTTGCAGATAGCAGTGTTTATAAATGTTATAGCTCCACTATTTAGCATACAGAACTAAGTTTATCTTGAGTTTTTCAGCCATGTGTATTTTTTCCTGGTTACTCCCTGCTGATCAACCTAGACCCAATAGTAAGAACAAAAAAGACGGTCTTTTGCTTTTTTGAAAGTGCATTTGTTTTTTATACTTAATGGGCTTCTGCCATACTAGTTCCAAAGGTAAACAGAATCCACCTTGCATCATCATTTTCAGAGAAGTAGCTTGTAAACAAAACACCTAATAGCCCGTACTTGCAGTAAGCATGCTGGCTTCATGGCATGGGGGAGGACCCCAACTGTGACCAAGCAACCTCTGTCCAGCTTGTAAGTCTGGTACTTGAGGAATCAGCTGGGAGTTAGGAATGGCAGTGGTACTTACTAACTGACTTATCCCAGAGGAGGGGAGTGGAGAGGAGGAACCCTAATGGCCTTACAACATTGCACATCAGATGAGGGTGAGTGTAATAGGGTGTGGCTTAAAAACAAAACATCCCTGTGGTCACAAGTATGACACTGCAGTCTCATGTCAGACTATGGAAAAAGGTATCCGATTAGGGTTGGGGGGGTCAGGAGTGAGTCCCAGTATCCAGGATTGAGAAGAAGCACCAGTTGCAACTAATAGTCTGCCGCATGGGGAACCCCCAAAAAATTATATATATAATATGTGAATTTTAAAAAGAACTCTCTAGTCTGGTACTCAAACCTGCACAGTTTTTTGCCCAGATGCAAATCTGGATATTCATGAGGCTCTTTTCCAGTCCATTGATAACAGTACCAACAAATCCTACCAAAATTAAACAAATCATTCAAACTCTGTTGGAGAAATGAAAGCATTCACTAATATCAACCAAAGTTAAAAATTAAAGGCACCCCAAATGCCTTTTATTTAAATATACCAACTGCATGGTCACACAACCTCAGGAAAATAGTACCAGTAACCTACAACAATGTTTCTGTTCCATGTCTGCAGCATTCCAGTGCAGAAAACAATATATCTGCAATGTGCCTGCAGATAAAAAGAAAAATAAATTAAAATGAAGGTACCAACTTCTTCACATCATTTGCCACTAAAACGTGTTTAATTAAACAGTGATCACACACATCAAATGAAAGTTAATTAGCTAAGCAGTAATCATAATAAAAGCAGCACTACTTGTGATTGGTATGCACTGATGTGTGTGGTCCAACTACAGATTCAAGGTACATGGCTAGGATAAACAGACCTTGTGCTGATTGCCACACATGCATACCAGTAACAAAGTAAACAATAATGGCCTCCTGTCCAGGCATAGTTCTCATCTGTCCAGATTTTTACAGAATGTCCAGACATTTTTGGTCTGTTCCTCATAAAATTTGTGTTTTTCTGGATTTTTGTGGCAAATCTGTTAGGATTGAATTCACTAAATAATAACAAGCATTTGGGTTTCAGACTTCATATCTTTCCGAAAATGCATGGTAACAAAAGACCTTTTATTCTATTAATTTTCTGAGTTTATAAGAACAATAATCAAAATTTGTCCCAAATTTTGTTTTGTACCCCCCCCCCCCATTATTTTTGGCTTTGTCCAGATTTTTTGTGCTAAGAGGTTGTGAGCTTTACTGGGGAAATAATGGACTGTCCTGGGGTATTATTAGGCCTGACACTGCAGGCAGAGGGCCTCTCCACCCTTGAAATAACCATTATTTTCTCTGTAATGACCTCCCTGCAGAGCATTATTGCATATAGATAACATATTTTTTTTTATCTGTTTTTTTTTTCTTTCTTAACATATTTTTATACATTTTTGAAAGGTTCAAAGTTGCACTAGCTTATGTTATTGATGTTGAAAGACATATTTTACATCCAAATTCCAAAATATAACTTGTGTAAGTATTTAATGTCCATACACACACACACACACACACACACACACACACACACACACACACACACACACACACACACACACACACAAATATGCCCAATTACTGTTATTTTCTTGATTAAGTATACTTCAGATGTCTCATTGTGGTCAAATGAATGAAAACGAAATCCTATAGTATAAGGTATTGCAAACCCCATGCCTCCCAACTGTCCCTAATTTCACCCCGTCTCCTGAAAATGAATTTTTGGTAAATTACTGATGGTTATTGTCAGACAATGGGCATTACAGTTTCATACTATTTATTGTTCATAAAATGTTTGTTGTTATATTTAAATGTTGACCCTTTGACTCCCCCCACCCCTGACTTTATTGCCAAAGAAAATGAGAGGTAGGTATTCAGTGTCTCTCTTGGTCAGTCTCTCTCTCTCTCATTTCATATTTTTACAAAAAAAAAAAAATACATTGTTTTTTTCTGTCTGTGCTTCATGGCAGTTTAATACGCTGCTGTGAAATGGTGAACTTATTTTTTAACAGGCAATATCCAAATATCAGTACCCTCTTGGAGAACTTCCATTGTCCAATATGGTATCAACATATGTTTAGCTCATTATCTAAGCAACAAGTGAAAATGTAAGAGTCTATATACATGTGTGTGTGTGTATACATAGATATATATATATATATATATATATATATATATATATATATATATATATATATATATGTAGTATATTCATTGCAATGTGGATCCATCCTGCATACTGATGTTACAACAGCCTTTACAAAAGGTTGATAACAGCCTGGCACTACATGAATAGAAGACAGAAATGCCCTGAGCTTTGAGCAAAGGACTGTATAACCAACAACATTACTCAAAGAATGCAAATAGGTAGCTGGTGGGGCTAGTCTAATGTATGTGCCCCCAGCACGTTTAAGCACTTCACTAGTTCTTTGCAAAATGCATTGTACCCATATACATGAAAAAATACTGACTGCATGGGTAAGAAAAAAAATAATACCGTCTGCATGGCAAAATCAAAAATTAAAATAGAAGTGACTTGTGCGTAAGAACTACTTCTGAATTAATTTACACTCACACATCTTATACTGCATATAATTTTTTGTGCAGATAAAAATAAGGTAATAAAAGTCAGCCCATGTATTATCTGAACAGCTCAGGACTGACCATTTAACTTCTATATCATGGTTACAGATCAAGTTATACAAAGAACAAGGCCAAGCTATTTCAAAGTTTTGCCCAAGTAGAGTAATTTCTCCTAGGAATGCCACTTCTCATATCCAAACATACTTATACCCACAATTTGACTAGCCACCTTTTTTCATTCAAGAGTTTATTTTAATAAGTGGTTTTGTATATCACATACAGTGTAATCCTTATGTATGGTACACTTTGAAAACATATCAACGTCCATCTGTTGTACCATACCTCTCAACTGTCCAGATTTTTGCAGAATGTTCAGATTTTTACATCATATTTTTGGTCGGTTTGTCATACAATTTGGTTTTTTTGGCAAATCATTGAGGATTAAAGTCACTAAATAATGACAGAAATTTGAATTTCAGACTTCATACCCTTCAGAAAATGCATGGTAATGCAAAAACTATTGTCCTACCAACTTTCTAAGTTTGATGAAAAAATACAAACTGTAGACAAACTCCAAGAAAACAAAGCTGCAACCAAAGACCAGGAAGCAGAGCACAAACTTTATTCCAAAGAAGATAAGTGATTTCATCTCAGTTACCATCCAAAATGAGACTATCAGATTTAATTTACTTCAGCACACATATAATAAATAGTGGTGATAATTAATCTTATGCCAAAAAGTAGCACAAATACATTTAAAAAATTAACCTTAAAACACAAACCAAAAATATAAGGCTGCAGAAAACAAGAATATAAAATATTCACAAAAGTATAAATTCATCTCATTAAGGATTTCAATTTTAAAAAATATTGTGTAGAAGCCAGGTCATTAATACCGAGCCATCCCACAGAATTAAAATGTAAAAGACACTATTCCTAAATTTATTGATTATATTAATGGTACCATTTATTTTTTTTACAATTTTCTTATGAAACAGTTTACACTTCTAAAATATACCACAAACCTACATATTCCAACATGTCTTTACATTTTAACAGCTTTCACCCCCTCAGTCAGAAAAAATCTGTAGTCAAGGGAACAGTTTTTTTAGGGCGGCCCAAATGGTTACGTTATTTGAAGAGTTTTTAATGGAATGTGATGTTCTGAGTAAAATGTTTTTGAGAAAAGGCTATCCCAAGGATTTTATTGACAATCTCAGGGAAGAAGTTGTACGGAAGAGACAAAGTTGTGATTTTACTCCCAATTCTATGTTTGCCTAACCATTTAATTTCCCCTTCTGAAACTGATACTCAGTCTGATGTAATGAATATAATACTAGAGTCTGCTTTAGTCTCAGACCAAGCTTATAGTCTTTTTTTGTCACTACCTTTAATAGTGACAGTTTTATAGTTAGAAAGATTATCACTAAAAACTGGGTTTTACTTAATGAAGACCGGACACCAAGGGACAAATCTGGGGACAAACCTACTTTTGTATATAAAAAGGATCCAATTTCAAGAATTTGATTGAACGGTGTTCTGGGAATATCATGAGTTCACATAATTACATGCACAAATGTGGGTGTTGCTCCTTTTGTAAATATATTTATGTAGGTGAGTTTTTTTGACATTAATGGTATCTTTCAAAATGAGGGGTAAGTTTAATTGTAATTCTAGGGGTATTTTATATGCTGCCATGTGTCAACAATGTTCAGCTTTTTATATTTACAGGTTAGACTGAGTATAGGTTAAGAAACAGGATTTATGAACACCAATACGAAAATATTAAGATGAATAAAACTACAAATGCTTTGTATCGGCACCTTTCGGAATGTCACGAACATCATTTTAAATTCCTTGTGACTGAACAGGTAGTTCATAATATTAGGAGAGGACTTTGGTCATTATTTTTTTAAGAAACGGGAACTGTTTTGAATTTTAGATTTTAATTCTGTGGGTTGGCTTGGTATTAATGACCTGGCTTCTACAGGATATCTTTTAAAATTTAAATCCTTAATGAGATGAATTTATACTTTTGTCAATACTTATATTCTTGTTTTCTACAGCCTTATATTTTTAGTGTGTGTTTTAAGGTTAATTTTTAAATGTATTTGTGCGAATTTTTGGCACGTGAGTAATTATTACCACTATTTATTCTATGTGTGCTGAAGTACGTTAGATCTGATAAAGTTTAGTTTTGGATGGTAATTGAGATGAAAGCGCTTGTCTTTTTGGAATAAAGTTTGTGCTCTGCTTCCTGGTCCTTGGTCTCGGCTTTGTTTTCTTGGAACTTTCTAAGTTTATAAGAGTAATATTTTAAAAAGATGCTGCTATTTTTGAGCTCTTGTCCCCCCATTATTTTTGCTTTGTCCAGAATTCTTGCAATAGGAGGTTGAGAGGAATGCTTGTAGCTAATATAACTGTGTAGTCCATAATTTTACTTAATGAATGGCCCAAACTGACATTTACATTGAATTAACCTTATTTTAACATATCAGTTTTAATAACTGGCTAGCTGCCTCTTCACAAAATATACAGTCAAGAAATTATGTCTGTAAACAATGCTGCAACAAATTAATATTTGGAATTTTCACCCATTAAACAGCTCTGTTAAACAAGTATAAACTTCTGGCTTAATATTATACTTTGCAAAGTAAAAAAAAAATCACAAATTTACATTGCTCCTATGCTATGCTTTCATAAATCAATCCTTAACCGCAATCCTTGTCTGCATTATGCTGCACAAAAGAAACTCTTTACAAAGTGCAATCTTGGGATAGCTCACATACACAACCAAAGACATTTCCCATATAATTTTTTGTCAATGACTGGAATTTGGAAATGTTACCACCATTGATAAATGAACTAGCTGTAGCTGTTTCTGATTCAGACACAGAACTTCCACAGTACTTGAGTGCAGCATCATGGTGGGCAGTCTCCCTGACTCACCAAAAATGCTAATGAGGAATTCTAGGGTAGAGGCATATGACAGTCAGCCATGTGCTTTCCACTGAAAATGTCTGTGCCAAGTGATTTATGCAGCTGGGGATTCATAGAACAGCTCATCTGCATAAATCCTTACCACCAGCTGCAGTAATTAACATGGCCAAAAGCTTGCATTCACCCATTATATTCAATGGGATAAACTATGTTAGAGTTAAAGGCAGGGGAGTTTATTGAACAGGTACTGTTGGGGGAGGGGGGGGTCTGTGTGTGTGTGTGTGTGTGTGTGTGTGTGTGTGTGTGTGTGTATGTGTGTGTGTGTGTGTGTGTGGTCACAGTAGGAGATTTAGCCAGAGGATGGGAAGGGAAGGGATGTGTGGGTGTGTGCATGAGGGTGATTGGTTGAAGGGAGGATAAGTTGTTGCCATACCTAAACTCCCTTTGACTAACAAAAACATCCTGCAGTATTGTGGGGGACACTAGACACCAGAGACAAATGAATATATTCCCCAAGTCAGTTTTTAAGTAAATAAAGTAATATGTTGTGGAGCATTATATATGTATGGGGGATACTAGACACCAGAGATAGTTTTGCATAATAGCCTGTTCCTCTTACAAAGTCAACAGAACATGGGATTTGGAGTATGAAGCATATAATGCTAACAATAATGATAGATGACACCAGGGAGTCTTTCCAAATATTACTCTAGTCCACTTAAAGAGTAAATAGAGCAACAACTCTTGCATCATGATGCATTGTCTGAACAATGATGCTGTTAACTCAGGGACATTTCTGGTTATAGGGATCATAGGTTCATAGATAAATGCTAGGCTAGCTGCCCTAGTGGGCCATTTTAAGCCAGGCCAATTTCCCTTTCAAAGGTGTGAATCAGACTCTATACTTTGTGATTGTCAGGTAAATACCTTAACTGTTATACCAACCCACAGTTACATTCTTAAGTAACAATTCCTCTTTCACTCTTATTTCCTCTATTGTGGAGTTTTCTACTTCTTTTCCATTTGCTTGTAATGGCATTCTTCATAGCTATCATTACTATCCATAACATCTCCTGCCTAGATTAAGCTATACTCCCTCCATTATCTATCCCTAATAACTGTACCCTCTGTCCAATATTAGCTTTTCATCACTCAGATGCATGACTGTTTACTGCAAATTTTGCTTCAGATAACTTAAGGCTTCACAACCCACAGAATACATGTTGCCAGTCCCCCCTTTAATTATATTTACATATCCAATAGGCATCGCTCATTTCTTGGATCAGTTTTTTAAACAAAGACAGGGTACAAAAATATTTTTGTAAGCAGTTCTGTTCAAATGTGACAACACATCTAAACTATATCACTTTGACAACCCACAAACATTAGGCCAGACCACATCCATGTTGCTGTTCAATAGATTTTCCCATTGTCTTTTTACTCCGTTGGGCTCATCTAACTTACTCAGTCAGACTAACTTATACAACCTTGAAATTAAACCTCTGTTGATTTTTTGCATACTTCTATAATCCATTTTATCAGACTTGACCTTTTTCCGCTTTTTAGTCTTATCCATCTCAGTCATCTATCTTTACCAAAGCTTGATAGTGTAGGAAGAAACCTGCCAGCAAATGAACATTTAATCATGCTTCGCCTCATATCAGAATCTGATCCCCTGGCAGCAGCTGATCCCAGTATTGCAGTCTAGTAGCCTGTTGTCTATGTCTCTATGCCATGGTGGTTTTTCCTCCTATCATTCCATTTATCCCCCAGTCAGTAGTATGTCCTGATTCTATTCTTTAACATTTCTTTGAGTTGAAAATTTTTACTCACTTCCATTTCGGCTATTCCCTGATTGTGAAGACCTCAAATTTCTTGCTCAACCCCCCACATCACTTCTAGCCAATCTGCCTCAGCAAACCATGAGTCCTGTACTAGTGTCATCCATTTCCTTCTTGCAATCATACTACTGGATGGCACAATTTACCCATAATGGAAGATGTTGCTTATATTTGTATTATACATCTGCAACTCCCCGTTTCTTAGGTAGAATTACTGTATCCCCCTTTATATATGGGTTCTTACCTCCCCAGAAAAAATTCCGCATACAATTTTTAGGCTTACTTATTTGGTTCCTACTGGGGGGGGGGGGGGGCAACTGAGATTAAGCAATATATAATACACATGGAACTACATGCCAGTGCAACACTGACACCCTTTGATCCAAGATTAGGTTTAAAGTTTTCCACTCCTGAAATTTCTTCTGAATAAGATCCAAGACTTTCTCATACGTTTTCACTACAGATTGTTTATGCCCCTCCATTGACCATATCCCCAGATACCCCGTGGCTTTATTGCCCCACATCCTAGAATATTTAGCCATTAACTGCTCTTTCCTCTTAGATGAAACCATATCACACTTGACTTTTCTTCATTTATTTTGTACCCTCATATTTCACCAAATGTTTTGAGCAAATGTAATACTTTTTTCATGTTGTCCTGAGCTTAGAAATAGTAAAGATCACATCATCTGTATATAATGCTATCTTTAGCTTCCTGTCTCTCCGTTTATATCCCATGACCTCTGATCACCTTATTTTTTCTACATGTGGCTCCAAATAAGCTGCAAACAATAGTATGAAGAGGAGGCAACCCTGTCTGGTTCCTCTCTTGATCTGTAAGGGCACTAATAGTTCACACTTTAGTTTAATCTGCTTTTCCACACCTTGATAAATTTTGCTGAGTAGCTCGATAAATGAGTTTGGGAAATCCTAGCCTCCAATACTTCAAAGAGATACAACCAGTCCTCCCTATCAAATGCCTTTTCTGCATATAAAGAAACAAGAGTGACCACCTCTGATTCAACCTCCGTGTTCTTCATGATCATAAAGGTATACACTGTATTAACAAAAGTCCTCCTCTCCTCTATGAAACTGCACTGATCCTTGTCTATCAGCTGTAGCATTGCTGAGGCCAGTCTTTTGGTCATTATAATTATGAACATCTTATAGTCATGATTTAAGACTGATATTAAAAAATCAGAGCTGACTAGTCTTGGATCTTTCCCCTCTTTTGATAGCACTCCAATCACTCCCTTCTACCATGAGGCCAGAACTCTTTGATTTCTGGTTGCCTGGTTAAACAACTTTACCCATATAAAATTAATTTCCCTTCTCCTAGCTTCCAGACTTCAGTGGATATCACATCTGTGCCAGATGCTTAACCAGCCAGTTGCCTGTTCATGGCTTCCTTGATTTTCTGCTTTAAAATGTGTGCCATTAACTGCTCTGCCATCTCTAATGTCAAAGTATTCACTCTTTAACTCCCTCAAGTAATCTTTAATTCATTGTTCCCATATTTCTGTTCATTGGCCCCCATTGTAAAGCTCCTCATAATACTGTTTAAATACATCCAAAATATATTTTGGTGTTTCTACAAACTCCAAGCTCCCATTCTGTTTTGACCCATATTAACCATTCATTCCACTTTTTGCTGTCATAATTGGGCAGCTATTGCTTTAATAGAGGCATGTGAGTAGACAAACCATAATTCCTTAATAGCTTGTTTCTGTTCCAGAATCCTCTCATCTTCCATTTTTTGGAGATCCTACCTCATGGTCCTTACCCCCCCCCCCCCCCAGCTCCTCCACATTAAGATTTCTCTCCTTAAGCTGTATTTTTTTTTAATTATCAACTGCTTTTTCACCCTTTCTAATTTAGCTCTCTCCCTTATTGGTTGTCAAACCTGAACCCCTTCTCTGACTCTCGGTTTGGATACTTCCTGTTCTTATAGGGAGGTTTCTTTCATACCTCTCTAATATATTCAGCAACAGTTCCTTTATGTGATCCCGAACAGCATTCCTTTCCAGGAGAAAACCAGGGAATCTCCATAAACCATGGCTATAATCTCTTGGGCAAAATTTTAAACAGGCATACAACCCAGTATAATCTGACTGTGTTAGTTCCCCAGTTTCCATCCTTTCCAATAATGCTAAATGTTCTCTAGAAACAAACACTTAACTATTCTTGATCATAACTGCCACTTATAACTATAAAATGTCTATCCTGGGTCTTTTCTGTCTCCTTTTTTGAGCCAGATATCTAACAAGCACAAAGTTTTGTTCAAGTATTTTTTCCTTTCCATTGTGATAACTTCTCTTGCTCATTCACTCTCTCTCTCTCCCCTATCTAAATCATCATAAAAAAGTCATGTTCCACTCTCCTCCTAATATAAGTAGTCCCACCTAAAAATGGATGATCTTTAGTAATAATGCCTTGCTCAAACTAAATTTAGCTTTTATGGGTATGTATATAAAAGCCAAAGTCACATTCATGCCCTGACACCTTCCTCACCAACTTGCCACATAACTACACTTATATTCTAAATGAGCCTTCTCTTCCACCCCTAGTTGTTGATCATAGAGAATTACTACCGCCATCTCCTTGTTCCCCCATTTTGGGCTTACATTGACACTCTATATCCTTTCCATCCTAGCTCTCTCTGTTCTTCCCCTAAATGTATTTCCTGCAGCAATGCTATATTCTTCCCTTCTCTTCTTAACATACTACTTTTTTCACAGGATTAGTCAGTACATTCACATTCCAGGAAAATACTTTAACAGACACCATTATGACGCTTTATCCATAAACATCTTCTGACTGTCCTGCCTGATTCGTTTTCCCTCCATTCAGTATTAATTTTGAATTACACCCCTAACCCTGCTTACCACTGTCATTTCCTGCTGGAAAAAACAAAAAACAAAAATCCACACATAGTCTAAAACTATATACAAGTAACTCTTCTCCCAAGGAGTGGACATCTGCCCCTTTTCAGCCACTATACTACCTCTCCCAAGCCCCCCCCCCCCACTACAGATGAATGAAGTCTTCTGCTTCTAGAGGCCCTTTTTCTCCTTCCCTTCCCTGCCAACCATACCTCTGAACCTTTTAGTGCAAGAAATCTGGGCAAAGCCTGACAAAATGGGGGGACAAAGGCCCAAAAATTGGGACATATTTTAAATGTTGCTCTTTGTTTTAATATACATTTTCTGAAGGATTTGAAGTCTGAAACTCAAACGTATGCAGATATTTTTAAGAAAAGCCTGGACACTTATTATGGGAACAAGTGTTTTGGTATATTGGCAAGCTAGGAGGGCATTAATGCCTGTGCTTGAAATATTTGTATGTATGTATGCATTATTTAGAGACTTCAATCCTCAGATCATCCCAGTTATTTACCAGAAAACCACAAATTTTATGAGGAACAGACCAAAAGTATAAGCCAAAAATCTGGACATTCTGCAAAAATCTGGACAGTTGAAAGGTATGCTGCCAACCCTCATTTTACTAGTATTATCTATTACATTTTCTCTACTACAGTCCTTAATTCCCTTAATACCCAATATAGTCTGCGGGGTTCTGCCAATTTATTCTTTACGGGACCACCATCCTTCTATCTCTCTCATCATATTCCCAGATTTCTATTAATTACATGTTTAAAAATGAACTCCCCTGCTATCCCTTAATCTCCCAGCCAAGGCAGAATCAAATTTACATTATGCAGTCTGCCTCTACTGGTGTACCTGTCCAAACTCTAGTTCTCCTTCTCAATGCCTATTACGAACTCAAACCCATCTGACTCTGTATCTTCCATGTCCTCTTATAGGCTCATAGGTAAGGTATTTACTAAGTCTTTATAAGCCTAGCTGTGCAATTCGACCCAGTTGTGTCCCTGTGTGTCTGGGCATTGATTGGTGGGGGTATGTTAGAAATTTTCTAGAGGTTATGTGGGGAGGGGAGATATGCTAGACAAAACTGACAGTAATGTCCAAACTATCAGAGAATGGGGACCAGATCCAGGGTGAATTTCCGATTTCCCACCCATTGGTCAAGGTTACGCTTAAACAGGGCTAGGGATAGACTCTGCTTTATGTGTGGCAGCCAAACTAACAGGTCTTACTAGTATTGTAAGGATATTTCTCACTGTGTAACTATTTAGATGCCCCAGGATGCTACTTCCTTTCCAGCCCTCATGAGCCTTCTCAAGCTACTCCAATTAATACAGCTCCTTACACCATAAGGTAACGGAATCACCTGCCTCCACTTTAGTGACTTTTGTTTACAGACCTTTTACTATTCTTTCACACCTCCCATAATGTCATTCAGCCCTTTCATTTCAGTAACATGCAATATGAAAGCCCAAAACTACTGGTGTAAAATATGATTTGTAGGTTTTGCATACTAAAGGGGAAAAATTGAAGTTAACCTGTCCCAGACTTTATAAGTATGGTGACATTAAAATCAAATGCCATGACATCTTGCATGGTGTACTCCTACCCCCCCCCCCAATAATAAGACCAAACCAACAGTTACATGCTCAGCGTTATTATCTGTATGCATTCGAACATGCTGTCAACCCTCACTGCTGAAATCAGTCCCTACTAAAACTCAGAGAATGTCAGGCCACTCAGGGTGCATGACAGAATAAAAACTCTTCCCCCACTTTTCATCCATAATCTCACATACCTTATTGATCCTAGCAACCCAAAACTTTAAAAAATTGCATGTATAAGACTCATACATTTTTATAAAGTTCAAACTGATCTGTGGAAGCGTGAAAACAAACAGTAAAGTTCATGAAATCAAGCCTTTGTCAGTTCACACAGAACACCCCATCCAGGCATCTCCTTCTTTGTGCACCCAAGTGTCTCTGCCATTAATTTTCATTTGCTACCTGCCCTTAATCACAGTCCCTCCAATCTTGTTCAGGGACTCAGGTCTCTAGATTCTGTCATTGTGGCAAGACTGCAGGGCATCGGCCTGAATTGCAGCAGTGTGGGCAGCTATGCTTAAATATACCAGGATAGAGACTTGCTTAATGGCAAACAGTTGTTATTCCATTATGATAGTATACACTTTATGTAAAACTAAGTGGGAGACTATTGTTTTATTCTGTGTCTTTGTGTCCGTTATTTACTTTTCTTTATTCATCCTTTGCATTCTATATTTTCTCTCTTCTGTGGTTGGAAATGATTGTGGCTTAGATCCTGGTTAACAAATGAATAAAAAAGTAAACACTGTCAAGCTCATTATAACAAAATCAAATGTGGCTTTAAATGTTTTTGGCTTATTACATTTTTACCTCCTATATGAAGCTACCTTACAGCTAGATATATATATTTTCTCAAATACATTTGCTGGCAACTGGCACAATGTAATAACAGTGCAGGCATTGAAAGCAAAACATCTTACCAGTATCTTTCTAGTCTTATATCTCCACTTAAGTGCACATTAATTCATACCGCTCAACTGTCCATATTTTTGCCTCATATTTTTGCTCTGTTTCTCATAAAATTTGTGGTTTTCAGTGAAATCATTGATCAATAAAGTCACTAAGTAATAACAGACATTTGAGTTTCAGACTTTGTATCCTTCAAAAATGCATGTTAATGCAAAACCTCTTATTCTAGCAACTTTCTATGTTTGCAAGAGCAACATTTAAAATCTGTCCCTATTTTTGCACCTTTGTCTCCATTATTTTTTTACTTTGTCCAGATTTCTTATTCTATGAGGTTGAGAGTGGTGTATTAAATAATTTTTCTAGTCTGGATTGTTTATTATGCAGCACTTCTTATTCATGTTTCATTGAAAGCTAGGCTGTGACTGGAATAGGTCTTCAGTAGATCAGTACATTACACTACTAAATACATTCAAATAAATAAATGAAATAATAAACTCTTAATCCAGTAACAAGTAAATCAATTCATAAACTAAGACTCTCCTGAATTCCTCTTAGGGACATCCAAGTGTCAGACAAGGCAGCAAGGTAACAAATAGGCTTTCCATAGATGCTGGCACCACAAGACCCTTTTAAAAGTAACTGAGGTCTACCTCAACACCAGCACCCTCTGTGCTTAACCTATGGCTCTTGTGAAAGGGCTGGTGTCCTGAATCCCTCCTGGGGACAGCCAAATAGCAAATAAGACAGAAAGGCATGCTTCTTCAACGTTTTACTTATATAGAAATCCCTGTACATTACAGGTGGCTGATAGGGTGAGTGCTTCTACATTACCATATATATTAAAACAGTGTTATGGTCATGATCTCCTCTTAATCAGCTGCTAAATTTAATTAACAAACACTACAGGCTTGTCTATGAATATTTGACTTAATCCATAATCGTTTTAGGTGCTCCTTGCCCTGCAATAAGACGTGGCTTAATTCTGAACATATATATTTTTTGTCCTGCTTTCCTCACTTATCTGAGTTCCACTCTGCAGGTTTGCTTTACAAGCCAGGCAACTGCTCAGTCACTGTACATATTCAGGCTGACTGGCTCCTGCTAACATGGCAGTTACACACTACGTCACTCACCTACAGTGGATATAAAAAGCTTACACACCCCTGTTAAAATGCCAGGTTTTTGTGATATAAAAAAATGAGACTGCAATAAATCGTTTCAAAACTTTTCCCAGCTTTAATGTGACCTATAACCTATACAAGTCAATTGAAAAACAAGCAAATCTGTTAGGGGAAAAATATAAAATATAAAAAATAAAAAACATACAATAAGCTGGTTGCATAAGTGTGCACACCCTTAAACTAATACTTTGTTAGAGCACCTTTTGATTTAATTACAGCATTCAGTCTTCTTGGGTAGGAGTCTATCAGCATGGCACATCTTGACTTGGCAATATTTGCCCACTCTTCCTTGCAAAAGTGCTCCAAATCTGTCACAGCCCTCTTCAGGTCACCCCACAGATTTTCTATTGGATTTAGGTCTGTGTTCAGGCTGGGCCATTCTCAAACTTTAATTTTCTTCAGGTGAAGCCATTCTTTTGTTTATTTGGATGTATGTTTGGGGTCATTGTCATATTGAAAGGTGAAATTCCTCTTCATCTTCAGCTTTCTAGCAGATGCCTGAAGGTTTATGGCCAAAGGTGACTGGTATTTGGAACTGTTCATAACTGCCTCCACCCAGTTCCAGCTGAAGGAAAGCAACCCCAAAGCATGATACTGCCACCACCATGCTTCACCATGGGGGTGGTGCTCTTTTGGTGATGCAAAGTGTGTTTTGCACCAAACGTACCTTTTGGAAATGTTCCAGAAAGTTCAACCTTGGTCTCATCAGACCATAACAGATTTTCCCACATGCTTTTGGAAGACGATGTATTATTTTGCAAATTTTAGCCAGGCCTGGATGTTTTTCTGTGAAAGAAAAGGCTTCCATCTTGCAACCCTACCACATATCCCAGACATATGGAGAATATGGGAGATTGTTGTCACATGTAGTACAGAACCAGTACTTGCCAGAAATTCCTGCAGCTCCTTCAGTGTTGCTGTAGGTCTCTTGGCAGCCTCCCTGACCAGTTTTCATCAATTTTGGATGGGCGTCCAGTTCTTTGCAACATCACTGTTGTCCCATATTTTCTCCACTTTTTGATGACTGTCTTCACTGTGTTCCATGGTATATCAGTGCTGTGGAAATTTGTTTGTACCCTTCTCCTGACTGATACCTTTCAACAATGAGATCCCTTTGATACTTTGTAAGCTGTCTGCGAACCATGGCTTTTGCTGTAGCAGGAAACTGAGTAAATGTCAGGAAAATCCTACTAGGACAGCTGAACTTTGTTTGGGGTAAATCAGT
This sequence comes from Protopterus annectens, assembly GCF_019279795.1. NCBI lineage: Eukaryota > Metazoa > Chordata > Ceratodontiformes > Protopteridae > Protopterus > Protopterus annectens. The sequence goes on from NC_056741.1 coordinate 1,898,673,221, forward strand.
GGCTCATTAATATATGGCGGGTGTGTAATCAAGAAGACTGAATGCTGTAATTAAATCAACAGATGCTTCAACAAAGTATTAGTTTAAGGGTACGCACACTTATGCAACCAGCTTATTGTACATTTTTTATATTTTTTCCGCTAACAGGTGTGTTTGTTTTTCAATTGAATTGTACAGGTCGTAGGTCACATTAAAGGTGGGAAAGGTTTTGAAATTATTTATTGTGGTCTCATTTTTTATATTACAAAAATCTGGCATGTTAACAGGGGTGTGTAAACTATTTATATACACTGTACAACCCCAATTCTCCAGCCACATCCAGATTATTCACCTCTTCAGCTACTATTTTCCATCTCAACCTCTCTTAAAGGCACAAACCTACCCCCCTGTGAACTCACAACCACACACACACACACACACACACACACACACACACACACACACACACACACACACGCACACACACACGCATGCACACACACACACACACACGCGCACACACACACACACACACACACACGCACACACACACGCACACACACACACGCATGCACGCGCGCGCGCGCACACACACACACACAGACACACACACACATCATCAAAACAAAATCAAAAATAAACTCATTATAATTTTAAGCTTGGAAGACAGAAGTGTAAGTAGGGTGAGGTGAAAGGTGCTGGGGGTGTGAACATGAGCACCAAGAATTACCTCAATGCATGAGGATGTTACAGAGTGATGAGCATTGGTTGAGGGGAGGAGCACCACATCACAGGAGGACAGGAGCAGAAAGCTTTTTTTTTTTTAAATTATGTGTCAGTCCTCATTGGGGGAGGAGGGACTTTTTTTTAAATTATTTGATAGTCTTCATTGGAAGAGGAGGGACTTTTTTTGCTCCTTAACTTCTTCGTGTTGAGGGCTGCTGCATCAAGGAATGTCACTGGGTACCAGATGAACGAGCTATGGCTCGGTTGGAAATTCTTTCAATTCCTATCACGTGAAGTAGTCATTGAGAGGAGAGTCCTCCTTCCCATCTCAAACATGGGCTCCTTCTCTTTGTACACATCTGTTTCAAAAATCTGAAACCTCTTCAGATAATTACTAATAACATTTGCAGATTCAATTGTCTCATGCCCATCAGGGAACATTACTGCTCTATATTATAAAAGGTCTACTCTCTTTCCATCACACAGAAAAGCTCCCTGCTTCTGGCATCTCTAATATATAAACTCAACCAAAACACTTTTCCTGCTTTTGCCAGTCGAACTACAAAGAAGAATCCTCACTGCAATCACAGTGGGATCTCTCAAGCCACTCCTGCACTTACACCCCCCTACAAAGCAAACACATGCTACCACTACTGTTTCTCTATTTCAGACCCTCATATCTGGATATCCCTCCCTACAATACTACAGGAAGCCAGCACCTTTACTCAGTTTAGTCAGAAGATGAGAAAATGTCTGTTACAACTAGCTAAATGTGAGTATTTTTTTTAACATAAAACATTACTTAATTCATCAGTCTGCACATCAAAACCAACTATCTTAGAAAATTTGTTTACTTCAAATGAATATACTATTGTTGCTAACTGAACAGTCATCACTCATCAGCTTCTGAAACTAAGATAACTTCCTGGTATGCTTATTTTGTGTGTGTCATTGCTGTTACCTGAACAGTTTTCGCCTATCAGTGTATACTATTATGTTATCTTAAACTTCTGTGTATGTGTATAGTCTCAGTATTTGCATCTGTATCTCACCATTATGCTTTGCATTGTATCTTTTATTCATTTATTTTATTTTTGTTGTTTTTTTTTTTCATGATTCTCAAATTAAGCCTGAATATGGTCCATCACAATTAGTCCTCTACCCAGGTCAGCAAATGGAAATACATACATACATACATACATTTGAACAATTCTTTATGCTGACAAATCGCTCTCAACGGTGTGATTTAGAAACTGCATCAAATGTCTTAACATTAACATTAACTTGTACCTTGTTATCTAGCCTCCGTTCAGCAGTAAATATATATTCAAGAAATGTTTGCAAAGGAGCACCCCCTGAACAGTTAGTTAGGGACTTTGGCGTGCTGCTGTATGCCAGAGCACAACTTAGTACAGCTATCTATCACTCATAGAAACACAAGACCAATACTAGGCAGGTGGTAACAGGAACCACAAGCTGCTTTGCCACATATATCTTTAAGTAGACACACTTAAAAGTTCTTACCACTTTTCACAAATACCTTCTAGTGTGACCTCTCAACTGTACCTACTTTGGATGTATGTAACTATTTTCTGGGATGATTTACCCTTTCACGAGATGTACCTATTTTTGGAGGTGTGCTCCTATTTTCAGGCTTGATTTACAACTCCACACAATTTTCTCACCCCCCCAACCCTATACAAATATATGGTTTTGAAGCTATTCAGTACACAGGAAACCAGACTATATGTCCAAAATACTAGTGGCACCAATAATTTAACAAAAGAGGGCCCACATGTTACATCTCTGTTTTGAGTAAAAAATAAATGATTGCGTGAGGTACATTTTTGCACTGTGTATTTGCTAATGTGCTTATATTTAACTCCCTGTCAGTTTTGAAACTTGTGTTCTCACAGTCCTTCTAGAAGTGAGAGGAGCTGTGTATTATTATGGATTCAGACTTTTTTTGTTTTCTGGCTGACTGTACCTACTTTTCAAGAGCCTTTGTACCTATTGTCAATGTCTGCGAGTTGAGAGTTGTCTTACTAGTGCTCACCTCCCAAAATGGAGCAGGGCAGTACATAATACCCCTGGTATAACTGTGTCTACCCACCCAGTCATCAAGACTAGTCTTAAAGGAGCAGGGCAGTACATGACACCCCAGGTGTAACTGTGTCTATCCATCCAATCATCAGGACTAGCCTCAAAGGAGCACGGCAGCACATGGTAGCCCTGGTGTAACTGTGTCTATCCGTCCAGTCATTATGATTAGCCTTAAAGGAGCAGGGCAGTACATGATACCCCTGGTGTAACTGTGTCTACCCATCCAATTGTCAAAACTAGCCTTAAAGGAGCAGGCCAGTACATGATATCCCTGGTGTAACTGTGTTAACCCATCCAAGCATCAAGTCTAGCCTTAAAGGAGCAGGGCTGTACATAATACCCCTGGTGTAACTGTGTCTGCCCATCCAATCATCAGGTCTACCCTTAAAGGAGCAGGGCTGTACATGATAGCCCTGGTGTAACTGTGTCTACCCATCCGATCATCAACACTAGCCTTAAAAGAAGACAAAGTAGTACTTTTGCATGACCTGTAGTGTTTAACTATTCCATAGACTGGTAATATACAGAGAAATGAACCTATCACTTCACCACTTCTTGTTTATTTATTGGTGTAAATTCAGGTCCCTGTTTGTAGACCCTCTTGTTTTGTGAAGAAATAAGAGGTCAGTGGTTGGAATAGCCCTGAAATGTTGTTATTGAAATACCAAGACTCTTAATGTGTCAATTGTATAAGATTACCTTGATGATTTAATGTACTCCTCACATTGTATTAACAGTATGCAATGTTGAATTTCTTCCTTTCTGCGTATATATTGTAAATATATTACATTAATAAAAATTTTCTTCAAAAAAAGAGATAAGAGGCCAGATTGGATTGGCTGTTTCATGGCTCAAAGTGAGCCATCTTCTCCAGCAACTTGAGGTTGCAGTGACATCAGGATGAAGAGTTAAAAAAAAACAGCTTGGTGTAGGCCTTGGGTAGGGAGTTTCAACTAAAAGTAAAGAAACAGTGCAAAATAATTAGTGATGTTTACTATAGAGTCCTTTTATCATCTTTATGTTTTTTCTACACCTGGTACACCAAACTGTTGCTGTCAATTGTAAACCTTAGCAAGTAGTAGTAACCACAGGGTGGCACACCTGTGGCTTATCTAAACTTACCTTGTTTTATAAACTGCTGTGATTGTCCAGCTGGGACGCTAAACACAAACCACCTTGCAGTGTCTTATAAAGTACTTAAACTTAGCCCCCACTGGTTTATGAATCAGTGCTGGCCATTTCACCTTATGCTATGTTTTAAATTTTCTTGTGGATAAGCACAAAGTTTTCCAATTCCCATTTTAAGTTTCCACCTAGCTCTCTGGTTACACCTACTGATGAGTCTGAAAAGTGTAAATTCTTCTTCTTTAGGTTTAATGAGTAACACTGAAAAACACTACAATGACAGATAAGAAGGGATACATTTAATGCTTAACATGGAAACACACGTAAAGATAAATAATAAACTGATTACTAAATCTAGCTTTGCATATCTCTGCCTGCACAGTGAATCACATTATCGTAGTTAACAAGTAGCTCACTCTGCATCCTTTGACCTTTTCGAAGAAAGTTTTTATACCAGTTTCATACATTCTTTGGTTTTACTGCTATTTCTAAACCCACTACCTTCTTACAAAGGCTGTTTTTTTACATCTGTTCCCTTTACTGAGAAAAACACTTCTTATCTTCTTTATTTTTTGCCTTCTACTTCCTTCCATGTTTTCACTGCAGGATAGTCAACTTCTTAGAGCAAAAAAATCTGGAAAAAGCCTCAAAGGCCCAAAATAGGGACATTTTTTAAGCACTACTCTTACAAAGTTGATAGAATAACGGGTTTTGCATTAGCATGAATTTTCTGAAGGGTAGGAAGTCTGAAACTCAAATGTATAGCATTATTTTTTTAATTCAATCTTCCACGATTTGCTAATGATTTACCAGAAAACCCAATTTTTATGAGGAACAGACCAAAAATATGGGGCAAAAATCTGGACATTCTGTAAAAATCTGGACAGTTGAGAGGTATGCCTGAGAATACTCTACTACCATTAATTGATTCAGTCAGCAAATAGTGCATCAAGATGGGTCTGTAGACATGTTCCAGCATTAAAAAGCATTTGCAAGATTGAAAAGCAGATTCAATTTCCATGTGTGTGTGTGTGTGTGTGTGTGTTTGTGTGTGTGTGTGTGTGGGGGGGGGTCCTTGTAAGTTAATTTAAGCAGCATTTGTATTGCCTGAGTTAAACAATAATACAAAAATGACTTTTAAGTCCAAAGTTTTGAAAGTTCTGGGGTAATTATTTTTATCAAGTA
>NC_056741.1:1898683338-1898750838 GCF_019279795.1 Protopterus annectens
GATGGAAGGATTCTCTGATGACTGTTGCACTATGATGATTAAAGGGGAGGGCATTATCTATACCTGTTCCAAGGTCTCTAACAGCAATTTCATCAATGTGTTAGGTTAGAGTAATGGCTAAGGGAGAGGATAGATGTGTTGGTTTTCTTGGATACTATTAGGAATGAAGTGTGTGTGTGTGTGTGTGTGTGTGTGTGTGTGTGTGTGTGTGTGTGTGTGTGTGTGTCTTGTTCAGTCATACTGTTATGGGAAAGGGTGTTTAGTACCCAAATGTATAGGGTTGGGGTTAGCAGAAAGGGTAAGATTAGCACACATGACTAAGGGTTGGGCAGGGGACTTTGCCTTCCTACACCACCTTAGCCAGTGATGGGAGTAATGTGTTACTGTAATATATTACACTTTTTGGTAACTAGTAATATAATATGTTACTTTTTTCAAAATAGTAACAAAGTAGTAGTAATATATTGCTTTTTTTAGTTACTAGTAATGTAAATGTGTGTTACTTTTGCATTACTTTTGTTTAAAACAGCGGATTTCAACATGGGCAATATCGACCCCTAAAGGTCTAGTTAGAGTGTATCAAAACATGCTGTACAACTGATGACTCATTAGTTGTACGGCACAGCTTCATTAAGTGTGGTGTATATAACAAATGTGTTGTAATTGTTCACTGTTTGATGTCACAGAAGTCCCTGAGGATGTATAATTTCTTGTGGCAGGCTATTTATGAGCTTATGTGTGTGCTTGGTCTCACAACTGATGTATGCTAAGTTTTATGCAATTTTGAGATTGCAGTTAAAAGCGTACATGCTGCAATATTCCTGGTGTTGTTATTATGGGTTGCCTGTTTCATTTTGGGAAGAACTTGTGGAGAAAAGTACAGCACCTTGGTTTAGCACCACTTTATGGTCAGTGCTGTCATTCCAGCTGTGTGTGTCAAACTGGCATCATGATGATGAGGTCTTTCAGGCTTTCTATGATTTGATAGCAACATTCCCCTGGAGGGCAAGGATCTTATTAAATATTTCAGGGAGTGACATATCTTAGGAAAGCTTAGGAAATTCACTTCTAGAGCATAAGTAACATCATGTTTTCCACCCCTTTTCCCCATCTGATTTTAGATTGTAAATGTCTTAAATGAATTGCCATTGTCAGGAACCCAGAATACAGCTGAGGCTTAGCATCTCTGTGTCCATTGTTTACAGGGATGCAGAATATTTGATTTGTGCACTGTTAAGGCTGTGTTGATTTGAGAGCAGAACAGGTATGATGAATTATATTTACGGCTCTCTACTATCATACCTATTTTCCCTGCCACACCACTTCTACACCACAGACATGAGCGATTTTCAACAATTGCCAGTCATAAACACTTGTACACTATCCCGGATTTCCCACATGCAATTGCTGTCCTACTCAAAATCTAAATTTGTATGTACTTCTAGATGTGTCCACCATAAGGTACACCTTTCATTTGCACTGTGTTTCATCTATGTTATTGCTTAACCGTACACACTAAAGAATTGCCATATTCGGTGATTTCATAATGATAACTTTGAGACCTTTCCCCTGTCATACTTTCATTTTTAATCACTGTCTGGGGCGGGATTTTATTCTATTTGTGTTTAAGTTTCTTTAAAAAAAATACTTAGAAATTGTGTTCTGTACCCTACTGTATATCAATATCTTATATGTTTGACTTCTCTTCATGCAGACATAGGTGAGCATCACTAAGAAATTTGCATTACTGTGTCATTACATATTTCCTCCCATACAATTGTAACATCTCTACTCTGTGGTGCCAGCATCTTTTCCCTTAAGGAGAACATTGTGTGCATCACACGAAGGTCAATGAGGATGTAAACATATTCCGCACTTAGGCGTGGAATTTAAAATAGCTGTTCCATTGAAAGAGAAGGTAAGTAACTGAGTGCGTGCATATGTATATGTATATTTGTATGTATGCATGTGTGTATATGTATATGTGTATGTATATATATATATATATATATATATATATATATATATATATATATAAGGATCTAGGACATTTCACCGAAACTCAAATAACCGAACACAAATCACTGAAAGCACAATTCACCGAAAACTCAATTCACCGAAACACATTTCACCGAAAATTGTATATGGCCTTGTCCCCACTGTAGTGCGACCCTGGAGTTAGTATATATACTAGGGGGGCACCGCCCCCCACATTGGGGGGGTGGGGGGTGTAGCCCCCCCCACATATTTTAAGTATATATCATGTTTGGAAAAGAGTAATATATTGCAATTGCAAGTATGCATGTATATAGTTCAAATCATTTAAAATATGTGGGGGCTATGCCCCCCAATGTGGGGGGGGGTGTTGCCCCCCACACCCCCCTACTATATATACTAACTCCAGGGTCACACTACAGTGAGGACAAGGCCATATACAACTTTTGGTGAAATGTGTTTAGGTAAATTGAGTTTTCGGTTGATTGAGCTTTCAGTGAAAAGTGCACACTAATTTGACTTTCGGTGAAATGTGCTTTTGGTGAAATGTCCTAGACCCATATATATAAAATATAGCTTCATAGGTGTGTTCTAGGCTAATGGCCCTGGAGCCTTTACAAGCCTAGCCCATAGGATTACCCTGGCATCGTGCCACCCGACCTTAGTTCCCAGTGCCTCTGTCGAGTAGAGCCACTGGAGTGATCCCCAGGATGAAGTTTCTATTTCCCATCCACTCATCAAGATTGCTCTTGAAGAGGGCCAGTGAGGTGCTCTATTTGACATGTGTGGGAAGTCTATTCCATAGCATGGGCAGACTCTGTGTTATGAATCTGTCCCTCCAGCACATTTTGTTGACTGTGGTAATGAGGTTGAGGTCTCTGGAGCATGCAGAGTGGAGGGATTGGGATTTCTTTAGATGTAGCATTTCTAACAGAGCTGGGTCAGACATGGCTTTGTAAGTCAAGCAGAGATCGCCTCTAAGTAGGCGATATGAGGCAGAGAATAGTTGGGTTTTTTGTAGTCTGTCCATATAGGACAAGTGTTTAAGGTCTAGGATCCTCTTTGTCAGGTACTTTTGTGGCCTCTCCAGTTGTTGCAGGTGTCTAGTGAGATACATGCCAAATGGGGCATTGTACTCGATGACTGGCCTAATGAGGGAAGAGTAGAGGGAGACAATGACCTCTTTCTTCCTGGATGCAAAACCCTAAGTAATAAGTTGTGCCACATAGAAGGACTTTCTGACCACAGTGGCAATGTGGTGGTCAAAAGAGAGGTTGCTGTTAACCTGTGCTCCCAGATCTCTCATAATGCCTTCTGTGTTCACTGGACTACCATCGATGTGGTAATTCATGGGAACCAGGTTTTTCCCATAGGAGATGATGACACATTTTTGGCATTGAGCTTAAGGCTATGCTTCTGATACCAGTCATTGGTCTCAGTGAGACCTTTCTGTAGGATGTCAACATCACTTGGGGAGTTAATAATAGCTCCCAACTTGCAATCATCTGTGAACGTTGTCAGCCAGAGTCCCTTCATGTTGGTCTGGGCTTCAGAGAAGTAGATACTAAACAGGAGAGGACCCAGGACCGAACCCTGTGGGACTCTACTAGTGACTGATCGGCAACCTGACTTGGAGTCAGCTACTTTCACACTGTGTGTTCTATCTGTGAGCCAGTTTGCAACCCACCTGGTGATATAGGGGTTGATGCCTAGCTTAGTGAGTTTTTCTATGATTCCTGAGTGACGAATGGTATCAAAGGCCTTGGCAAGATCAAGGTAGGCTGTATGAACCACCTTGCCATTCATCCACAGCTCTGGGAACTGACTCAAAGAAGTCGACCAAGCTGAGTAGGCATGATCTACCCTTCACAAAACCAAACTGTGTGGGATCCAGAGTTTGGAGATTCCCAATATCCTTGTGTATTAGGTCCATGATGAAGCATTCCATAGCTTTGCATATCAGACTCATCAGGCTAATGGGTCGATAGTTCCCAGGGTCTGTAGTGACTCCTCCTTTGTGGAGAGGGATGACTGTAGCAGTGCACCATTCAGTAGGGACAAAGCCTGAGGTGAGGCTGTGATTGAACAGGGCACACATGTGAGGTGCCAGTTCACTCTGTAGTTCATGTAGAACACAGCCAGGGATATTGTCTGGTCCCATAGAAGCTGTATTCATGGCCTTGGACAGTACTGTTTTAACCTGTGCAGCAGTAATACTGGGTGCCTGGTAATCTACTTGGTATTGTGATTGGTCTTTTGGGGGGAGGGGTAAAGTTGGCACTGAATCTGTCTGCCAATATATTGGCAATATCTGTTGGCTCAGAATAGGCATTACCATTGTGCAGTAGCTCAGAGCAAGTCTGGGTATTGCCATGGAGATTCTTTACATAACTATAGAAGGCCTTATGGCTGTCTTTACTATCTGCTGCAATTCTGTTTTCATAGCTAGCTTTAGAGGATTTGATGAGGGATCTCAACTTTTTGTTGATGCTGTTAAAGGAGTTTTTCCAGACTTGGGACATCACCTTATTCTCCATCAGTTTCCTCCTTCTGTTGTAGAGTTTGTTTATGGCAGGGGTTCACCAGATTGTCTTCCTTTTTTGGAGGAGAGCATCTTGGTTCTATTGGGTATGGCAAGATCCATGCATTTGTGTATGTGTTCGTATAGTGGCTTGGTGTATGATTCAGCGGTCATGCAACTATTCTCCATTTGCATGGGTGCTGTGAAGTTAGCCACCTGTGTTTTTAGGAGCCCAACATTAGCTTTGGAGAAGTTTTTCATGGTGGTAACCTTTTACGGGGGTGGTGGTGGTAGAGGGATGTGGATTTCCAAGGTGATTAGTTTGTGGTTGGATCTAACCAGGGAGGAGTTGACTACTGGTGTAGAGCAGCGGTCGCCCATGTTAGTAATGACCAGGTCAAGGATGTTGCTACCTCTAGGTAAGAATGAGCTCATCCAGGCCATTGGAATTAATGAATTCCAGGAAATGTTGGGCAAGTGTATTGGTACATGTGTAGTTTTCCCAGTTAATGGAGGGGTAGTTGAAGTCGCCCAGTACGAGAGTGTTAGGTTGGACCTTAATATTCTCAAGGCTGCTTAAGAACATGGAGTGTGAGTCTTGGGACATGGTTGGGGACCTATAGCAGGCTACTAACTGAATTGCTGTCTTACCTAATGTTAGCTGCACCTGAAATATCTCTGGTGCGTTATGTTGGCCCACCAGTCTGGAGGTGTGTGCATCCTTTATGAATATGGAAACACCACTGCTTTTGGAGCTTCATTCCAAGTTCTGGGGCCGAAAGGTGTGGAATGAGTTATAGCCTGGTAGTGCAGGGGTACTTTCTGCTGCCCTGTGCCAGGTCTCTGTTACAGCACAAATGTTTATGTTTTCCATTTTAAGGAGTGCTTCGAGCGAGTGCATTTTGAGATTTAGACTTTTATCGTTGAGCAGCATGACCCTCAAATTGCATTTGTTTGTAGCTATTACGGTGGTAATTTGGACTTTGGAACACCGCCTAAAAAGGCACTATAAGGGTGGCAAGAACCTTGGCCAGTATCCGGAAGCCCAGGGGTGATAGATGCAGGCCATCTTTGGCAAAGCATCAAGGTCTGTCAATCATGTCATCCCAGGCAGACAGATACTGGATCCCCTTAGAATGACACCAGAAACTTATCCAATAGTTTAAATCAATCATGTTCTGCTTGTACTGTGGTATCACTCTAGGTGATGGTAGGATGCTGCTCAGGGCTAGGGTCATACCCGCCTGTGCTACATAATCTGAGAGCTCCTCCATCCTCCATGTCTCTTTTCATGTAGTCCAGGGAGGTATGTCTCAGGTCATGCACACCCACATGTACAATGACAGAGTCGTATTTGTACCTGTTGTTGACGGACCTGAGTGCATGCGTTAAGTGGCGGATCCTGGCACCTGACAGCCAGCTGACTGTTACTTTCTCCTTATTCAACCTAGTGAGTGGGACATCAGTGTAAGTCACTATCGAGTCACCTATGACTAGTGTGTTGGGCATGCTGTTTTGCCTTAGGGGATTTGGTTGAGTGGCACACTGTTTAGGAGAGTTACGTGTCTCATGATTAGTGTTGTGTTGTGGTGGTCGAGTGCATTTCTGCCTTGGAGGCCTCTGTTATTTGGGTAGATTTTTATTGAGAACCTCTGTGAAGGTGGGTGTGTGGTTTGTGTTTTTATGTGAAGGCAGTGCTGGTGTGTGTTCTGGAGGGCTATGTGTTCCATGTAGTGTGGTGCAAGTGTTGACCTTCTCCTCTTGACCAGCTATTCCGGTCTTGGCTGGAGAGTGCGTGGCTTCCAATTTGGATATATAAGTGCATCTCTTGCAAGTCTGAGTGTTGGAAGTTAAGAGGAGAGGGTTGTCAGTGCACATGAGGCAGTTGCCACATTGCCTCAGGATGCCCAAGTTCACCAGGTTAATAGGAGAAAGCACAGGGAACTGTCCTTTAGACATGCCTGGAGGGGTGGGCATTAATAATAAGTACTGGAGCTGTTTCATTGTACTATGTTTAGTGCTAATAGCACTTTTGTGTGCTACAATAATTACTACAAGAAGTCTGGTAAAGTGCTAGACTAATAAGCTAGTAAAAGTGCAGGAGAGGAGAGAACTAGCAGATCTAAGGGAAAAATTTGAAAAGCAGAGTTTGGCACTGCTCAGAAGCTTACAGACAGTCCTGGATTCAGCAAATCTGTATCTGGACTAGATTAGTTACAGCAAAGGTGGGAAACAAGCGCAAATACGGTCTTTTAAACCAGAAAGTTGAAAGAGATGGAAAAACTGTCCAAACGGCCAATAAACTACAATTTCTGGGTCAGAAACCACTCCTCTTGTGGTAGATAGGCTACTTAGTGCTTACCACTCCCACTGACAAGCTAGAAGGCTTCCCTCCGACACAGAAAGGCTTGGGGGGCTCAGAAGCTTACAAACAGTCCTGGATACAGCAAGTCTGTATCCAGACTAGCAGGGTTTTAAACCAGAAAATTGAAAGACATGGAAAAACTGTCCAAATGGCATGCATATATATATATATATATATATATATATATATATATATGAGTTTCAGACTATTTCCTTTAGAAAATGCATGCTAAGACAAATGTTATTTTAGCAACGTTCTAAGTCTATAAGAGCAATGTTTAAAATCTGTCCCTGTTTTGGGGCCTTTGTTCCCCTATTACTTTACGCTTTGTTCAGATTTTTTATGCTAAGAGGTTGAGAAGTATGGAGCTGTAGTATGTATGCCCTTGTTAGGGGGGAGGTCAGGTTAGTCAATTAACTTGATCAGGCTTGACCCTGTAACTTGGTTACAGATGATAAGAGCCTGAATCCTGTACACCGACTACCAGACTGCTGAAGGAATTGTGAGCTTCAGTGGGGAGTGGAGACAAGAGCCTGAATCCTCTACGCCAACTACCAGATTGGTGAAGGAACTGTAAGTTTGAGTTTTAGTACATTTTCAGGAAATTATGACTTTCAGTGCTTTTTCAAGGGATTATGAGTTTCATTTAATTTCATGGAATTGTGAGTTTCAAGAGAAGATAAGTTTACTTTTGCTTATGGTAAGTCTGTTTTCAATGTGCAACTAACCGTTTTGTTTATTAAATGGCAGTCACCGTTTGTGTTACATAATTTGAAAGCAATGTTAGTAGCATATTGGCCTTTGGTGCAGAAAGTTAGGGATTCTACTAGATGGAGAGCTGATATTGCAGTGCCCATTTGATTGCTGATTATTTGGTGCATTTTAAGGGGGGGATAGCGGTTCTACACTCCTGAGTGTGTCCTCCTTTGTATGAGATGCCTAGTAATTATGAACTTGTTGTCAGTTTGTCAGTCATTCCCTATTGCAGTACTACCAGCTTACCAATGTTTTAAATATAACATAGGCAATTAATTCTTCAAGGGCAGGAGGCACTGAATTTGTAGATGAAATATTGGCATGTAAAGTTGTTTTGCCAGTAGCAACCTCTTCATTAGTTACAGATCTCTTTAATGTAGAATTATTTGGATGACTTTTACTTCAGCACAGTTGTGTTTATGGAGTGATATACGTGGATTGCAATGTGATATGTAATATGACAACTGATAGACTATACTTATGTAAAAGTAACTAAATAGTAACGCATTACTTTAGTTAGTAACTAGTAATCGTAATATATTACTTTTTTAGAAAAGTAATAAATAATAGTAATATATTACTCTCACTGAAAAGTAACTAGTAATAGTAACTTATTACTTCTAAACACCCTTTCTCTAACAGTACCACTGTGTAGACAGCATGTGTTTGCAATTTAGTGTCACTTTTTTAAATTTCTTGTGCCACTAATGACTAAGTGAGACTTTTTTATAATTAGTATCAGATTGTGTTTTCAGTATTTTGTGTTGCCATTGTACTTGCTGTGATATAGTGTGTTTTTGTGTAAGTATGTTTGACAATTAATAATACAGTTTATGTATGCATGTACATATAGTATGCATCTATATGTACACATACACACAAACACACACACACACACATATATATATATATATATATATATATATATATATATATAAATGCTACATCTGAAGAAATCCCAATCCCTCTGCACCACATGCTCAAGAGACCTCAACCTCATTACCACAATCAACAGAACATGCTGGAGGAACAGGTTCATAACCCAGAGACTTCCCATGCTATGGAATAGACTTCTCATACATGTCAAGCAGAGCACCTCACTGGCCCTCTTCAAGAGAAATCTTGATGAGTGGATGGGGAAATAGAAAAGTCACCCCAGGGATCAAAGCTTCAGGGCCAGCCATTAGCCTAGTACACACCTATAAACATATATATATGTGTGTATATATATATATATATATATATATATATATATATATATATATATATATATATATATATATATAAAGTAATATGTGCATAAGATGATTTTTTACAAAGCAATGCTGACTGATTTACTGATTATAAAAGAAAACAAATATACAAACTGGTTTCTGCTTACAAGCAGTTTATCTAATAGTTATAAGTCATATGAAGTGAATTTTCCCATAAAAAGCTATTTACATATTCTGAAAGAAGCTATCTCTACAGTAGGATTTATATTGAGAGTAATTGGTAGCATATTATAAATTTTGACATAGATTTTTACCTAAAGCAATACCAGCAATTTTGCTTGATAAAAATCTAATTAATGGCTTTACTTGGAAATTGTTTACAAAGTGTGATTCATGGCACCAAGCTAATTCACACAGAGTAAGCTTGGTATACAGAACAATTTTACATAACTGGGATATAAAAATGGAGGCTTTTGACATTAACATTAAAATAATTTATGTTAAGTGGGCCTTGAGCATAAAAAGCAAGTAATTATTTGTTAAAGGAATGTATATAGTGTGTGACTTGGTATTATACAAAGTTAATTAATGTCAGGGTTGCCAAATTTCCAGTCCCCCAGGTAGGGACAAAAAAAAAAAAAGAAGGTCTTCGGCAACTGAAGACCAAAAAAAAAAGGTCTTTAATGCGGAACAGAGTTCCACATTAAAGAACTGACCTCACTCAGTAGCTCTGCGTTAAACACGGAGCTTCTCGTGTTTAATGCATTGCAGTTCCGCATTCAACACAAGTAGCTCCGTGTTTAGCGATTTTTGATTGGCCCGTATGCCAGGTATACGGGACAATCAAAAAAAAAAAAAAAAAAAACAAATAACAAACAAAGTGGAGGCTGGCCGGGATTTAAACCGGCAGGGCGGGACTCGGGATCAGGCTGCTGATCTCGGGACAGTCCCGCCCAAATAGGGACGTCTGGCAACCCTGATTAATGTGATAACATATATAGGAGCAAGGAAGCATTTAGAAAATGGCAGGGTGTAGATAATTTTGGATATTTTCATAGTATAGTAGAATTTTTCTGTGAAAAGTTAAAGTAACACTAGGACTCATTGCTTTTGTGGAGTGTGCACCATTACACATGAACTGTTGAATGATTTACTAGTACAAGTAAAGCCTAAAAAGAACTTAATTTAAACTGTAAAGACTTTGTAAATCCTCTTGGACCCAAAGCCAGTAGTAAGTGAAGAATGATTTAGAAACTATGCTAACAATGGAAAAAAGATATATATTAATGTATGGGAAGTTGTAGTAAACATGCCCATTTACATAATGCAATCATTAGAATATTTTTAGGATAGACAGGAACTAGTTGAGACACTAAAACAGAGACTCGATGATGTTATGTATGTACATGAATATGGGAAAGGATGCAATCAGACAAACTGTCAATTCTAGGGAAACTACTAAACATTGTGATACCCATGGTGGCAGCTGCAACAGCTGCTACTTAACTGCACCAGGGCATGATTAACTGTGCTGTCAATAAAACCAGTTATAAACATACACAGAAGCAAACATGTCCACATTATGGCAGGATAGTTTACAGAGAACAAATGTCGACTCAAAGACAGCAACTGTAGAAAGTGCAAGAAGAAAAGCCGTAGAATGTGCATACGGCAGAATGTTAAAAAGGAGCACAAGAATTAAAAATAAAATAGAGAAAAAGTACTTAGTTAAGGTGTACTAAGGGAAACACAGACTGGGAAAGAGATTCATAAGAGGAGATAAATGTTGCAGAAAGTTGCCAAGAGGAGGCAAGGTGATTAGAACTATATAATAAGGCTTAAAATGACAGTGAAATCCTATGTGTCCCCTCCAGTGGAGGCAGGAATGAAAGTACAAATGGAATGGGATGTAGGAGTAGCACTGCAAATCATTTCTTGAGATATTTCAGCGATTCTGAGCAGAGAAGACTTAAGAGCTAGGAACCATGAACAGATTACAGAAACTATTTTTGTTCTCTCTGTCCAGCACTGCTCATAGAACTGTGCTTGGTATATAAAACCAAGTCTGACATACTACTGTTACAAAGAACAGGAAAATGGGACAGATTAATTGCCAAACGGCTACCAAAACTTTGCAATAAATACCATCTGTGATAAAGTGCAATATTCAAAAAGTATATAGATTTTGAGGTGGACAACCATTTCAACAATCCATTTCTGCATAACTATTTATAAATGTAAAAAAAAAATGATAGTCTGGGGTGTTATGTGGGCAAGTATCCTGTGAAAGCAGAGGACATTGCTCCTCCACTCATTTACTAAATAAAATCAAGTCACAACATGTTTGAAGAAATAACTGATCACACAACAAATTACCCTTCAAAAACTAACATGATAAATACATCGGGAGTAGAAAATACCAACATGAAAGGCCAGTAGGTTGTAAGCTGTAGATGAGTCACATAGCCCTTGTTTTCTTCTTAAAAGTGATTATCCCACAGTACACAACTATTAGTGTTAGTATACTGTATGCCAAGTATTATACACTTCACAAGGAATCATATTCTGTTCTATTTTGTGTTTACTTGAATATAACTGCATATATTTATTGATTTATTGTCTGAGTGACAGACTGTACTGCATTTTTGTGTTGAAATGTGATACAGACTACAAAAATGCCTCACCATTAGAAATTGTCAAACTGTGCAAACAATTACATCATCGATAGGTCAGGTCACATGACATGGAATAAGGAGGTAAATGGACAGCTGCTCAACTTTCAGTAAATGCAACCATAACTATTTAATAAACATTGTTCAACTGAAGTGATTAAAGAAAAAGTATGTATTTTACACGATGAGACATAATTGTATCAAAAAGAAATAGTAAGAAAACATAACACATGACCCTTAGGTGTCAGCATTGTAAGACACAAAGATGTGCCCCTTACCAGGCTGGATAAGGAGAAAGTCACGATAAGTTGTCAGGTGCCAGAATCCGTCATATCACCCAAGCACTCAAGTCCCTCAACAAGTACTGCTATGACTCTGTCATAGTACATGTTGGCATGAATGACTTGACACATACCGCTCTGGACTATATGAACAGAGATATGATCTCGCTCACTGAATATGTGTTCCAGGCAGGTATGTCACTAACCTTAAGCAGCATTCTACCGTCACCCAGAATGATACCTCAATAAAAACAAAAAAAGATTGACTTTTAACACTTGGCTTAGTTTCTGATGTCATTCTAAGGGGATCCAGTACGTGTCAGCCTGGGAAAACATGATTGACAGACCATGATGCTTTGCCAGAGATGGCCTGCATCTGTCTCCCTTGGGCTTCAGGCTCCTGGCAAAGGCTTTTGCCTCCTCCACAGTGCCTTTTTTAGGCAATGTCTTGAGGTCAAAATTACCAACATGAGAATCTCATCTAAACACAATTTAAAGGTCTTGCCGCTAAATGCTAGGAGTCTTAACATGAAACTGCAATCATTGCAAGCATTGTAACCCTGGAAGATGCTGATGTTTGTGTAGTCACAGAAACCTGGTTCAGTGCTGCAGAGAGCACCCCAGCCTTACCTGATTACTCATCTGATTATACATACAGACCCCAAATTGAGGGTAGCAAAGCCAAAGAAGGTGGTGTTTCAATATATATTAAAGATATATACACATCCTTGACCTGGTTATTACTAACATCGGCAACCATTGCTCTACACCAATAGTCAATTCCTCCCTGGTTAGATCCAACCACAAACTAATCACCATGGAAATCCACATCTCACCCACACCCCCCACAAAGGTAACCACCATGAAATACTTCTCCAAAGCTGACTTTGGGCTCCTAAAAACAGAGGTGACTAACTTCACGGCACCCATGTCAACGGAAAATAGATGCATGACTGCCGAATCATACGCCAATGCACTGTACGAACACATACATAAATGCATGGAACTAGCCATACCCAACAGAACCAAGATGCTCTTCTCCTAAAAAAAGAAGCCAATCTGGTGGTCCCCTGCCATTAATAAACTCTACAACAGAAGGAAGAAATTGTTGCAGAAAAAGGTAAAGTCCCAAGACTGGAAAAACTCCCTTATTAGCCGCAACAAAAAGTTGAGATCCCTTATCAAAACCTCTAAAGCCAGCTATGAAGGCAGAATTGTGGCAAACGCTAAAAAGGAAGAAACTGTTGCAGAAAAAGGTAAAGTCCCAAGACTGGAAAAACTCCCTTATTAGCCGCAACAAACAGTTGAGATCCCTTATCAAAACCTCTAAAGCCAGCTATGAAGGCAGAATTGTGGCAAACGCTAAAAACAGCCACAAAGCCTTCTATAGTTATATCAAGAATCTCCATGGCAATACCCAGGTATGCTTTGAGTTACTGCACAATAGTACCTCCTATACTGAGCCAACAGATATTGCCAACATACTGGCTGACAGATTCAGTGCCAACTTTACCCCTCTCTCACCCCCTAAAGAACCAATCACAATACCAGAGGAATGCCAGGCATCCAGCATTACTGCAGCACAGATTAAAGCTGCATTGTCCAAGGCCAAGAATACAGCTTCCATGGGACCCGACAATATCCCTGGATGTGTTCTACATGAACTACAAAGTGAACTGGCACCACATCTGTGTGCCCTGTTCAATCACAGCCTCACCTCAGGCTTTGTCCTTACCGAATGGTGCACTGCTACAGTCATCCCTCTCCATAACAGACGAGTCTGATATGTAAGGCTATGGAGCGCATCATCATGGACCTAATTAACAAGGGTATAGGGAATCTCCAAACTCTAGATCCCATGCAGTTTGGTTTTGTGAAAGGCAGAGCTGTGGATGAGGCCAGGCAGTTCATACAGCCTGCCTTGATCTTGCCAAGGCCTTTGATACCATTTCCCACTAAGGAATTATTGATAAACTCACCAAGCTAGGCATCAACCCCTATATCACTAGGTGGGTTGCAAACTGGCTCACAGACAAAACCCACAGTGTGAAAGTAGCGGACTCCAAGTCAGACTGCTGGCCAATCATGAGTGGAGTCCCACAGGGATCGGTCCTGGGTCCTTTCCTGTTTGGCATCTACTTCTCAGAAGTCCAGGCCAACATGGAGGGACAATGGCTGACCACGTTTGCAGACAACTGCAAGCTGGGAGCCATTATTAACTCCCCAAGTGATGTAGACATCCTACAGAAAGGCCTCACTGAGACCAATGACTGGTGTCGAAACCATGGCCTTAAGGTTAATCCCAAAAAATGCATCATCATCCCCTTTGGGAAAAACTCAATTCCCACTAATTACCACATCGATGGGAGCCCACTGAACACTGAAGGCATTATAAGAGATCTGGGGACACAGGTTGACAGCAACCTCTCCTTCGACCACCTCATTGCCACTGTGGTAAGTCCTTCTATGTGGCACATCTCATTACCAAGGGTTTTGCATCCAGGAAGAAAGAAGTCATAATCTCTCTCTACTCTTCCCTCATTAAGCCAATCGTTGAGTATAATGCCCCATTTGGCATGTACCTCACTAGACACATGCAACAGCTGGAAAGGCCACAAAAGTACCTCATGAAGAGGATCCTAGGCTTTAAACACATGTCCTACGCAGAAAGACTCAAAAAACTCCAGCTATTCTCTGTCTCATATCGTCTAAGAGGCAATCTCTGCTTGATTTACAAGGCCACATCTGATCCAGCTCTGTTAGAAATGCTACATCTAGGGAAATCCCAATCCCTCTGCACCACACACTCCAGAGACCTCAACCTCATTACCACAAGCAAAAGAACATGCTGGAGGGACAGGTTCATAAACCAGAGTCTACCCATGCTCTGGAATAGACATGTCAAGCAGAGCACCTCACCGGCCGTCTTCAAGAGCAATCTTGATGAGTGGATGGGAAACAGAAAGTTCACCCCAGGGATCACTCCAGTGGCTCTACTTGATAGAGACACTGGGAACTAACTTCGGGTGGCACAATGCCAGGGCACTTCTACGGGGTAGGCTTGTAAAGGCTCCAGGGCCATTAGCCTAGTATACACCTATGAATCTATGAACCTATGAACTATGTCAAAGCCAAGTCCTGGATTGGAATTTCACAGATCTAGCCTTCCAATATTAAATAAACATTGCAAGTGCCAGATGCTTCTGAACAGGTGGAAGTACAAATAAAATACATCATAGACAAAAATCATTGCCCTTCAAGGCAAATGATCTTGTCTTCTCAGCTACTGTACAGCAAAAGTACTAGATTTTCATCAAATTCTAAATATGTACAAGAGAAAAATCTGGAAATTAACAAATAAGGAAATGCAGTTGCACAATATAATAATATATCTAAAGGAAATGTCATCATTTATTTTATTTATTTTACATTTGTTGACTGGGCTAGTCTGACTGGATACATGTCCATTTTCAGCAGAGGCCCGAGGAGAAAAGCTCCACTATATACTACTAAATAATAAAAACAAAAAATAGCACAATAAGATACAAATTATAAGCATAAAGAGAACTATTCCATGTAGGATAGTAACAGTTCAAAAGTAATTTAGCAAAACTATAACATAGAGTGAGGATTTCTATTCCAAATTCTTTGCAAGAGTAGGAATAGTACAATTAAAAAGAAATAAAGTAGTAACTCACACAAGACTCTATTCAACTATTTACAGTGAGAAGACAAACAGTACATAAACATTCAGAGAAAAAAATTACATTAACATATGTATAAACAAGTACAGAAGTCAAATTCATGTAACTAAGTAATCATTCATATGAAAAGGAGGTTGATTGAAGTATAGAAGCCTTGGTGTTGAGGAGCAAGGTCTATAAGGGGGTGACGAGACTAGGGTTGAGGTTGATTGGTTGGGTTTAGCCTGGTTTTGAACAAGGACATAACTAGTGTGATTTTAGGAATTCTTTGAGATTGTTTTTGAATTGGTTAAGTGAAGTTACTAGTCTTAGGTGATTTGGAAGGGAATTTCAGGGTTTCCCTATGGAGTTGGCATAGAGGGCATCGCCCCCCGAATTCTTGGATTTAATGGTTTGTATTTGAATGCATCATTGCAAATTACTTCTGTAGACAGTAATCTCAAAATAGAGAAAGGAAGGAATGTGTGATGAGTTAGCAGAAATATGTGTATAGTAGCAGAATATGCAGTTTGCAATTCACAGTAGCAAACATAAAGGAAACAGATTCCTTATTTCAAAAAGTAAAACAGTTTAAATCAATAAAATATGGCAAAGTAGAAAAACACCTTTGCACAACAAATCTAGACAAAGGCTAAAATAATGGTGGGGCAAATGCCCAAAATTTGGCACAGATTAAATATTGCTGTTATAAACTTAGAACATTGTTAGAATAAGAGGTTTATACTTGCATGCATTTCCTGAAGGATATGATGTCTGAAACTCAAATGTATGTCATTATTTAGTGACTTCAGTCCTCAGTGATTTGCCTGAAAACCACAAATTTTATGAGGAACAGACCAAAAATATGAGGCAAAAATCTAGCCCGTTGAGAGGTATGGCCTTATCCAGATGAATACTATGAGGATGACCTCACCATTCCTTTGCCAGTAGAGTATATTCCTCAATACATTAAGCTGATTATTCCTTGAGCTTTACAAAAGAGATCCGCAAAGATATTACATGAAGCTCCTACAGATGTTGTTAGAACTAAAATAGCTTAAATTGAAAGAATTTGGTTCCCCATTATGGTCAGCATGATAAAAAGTATTTTTACCAGTTTAGTATGGCAAGCAAACAGACAAACACCACTAAACCAATTTAGAGGTCAACAAGAGAGTCTATCTTGTAATTATGTGTGATGAATATGCTACATGTTCCATAGTAGAACAAACAACTTCCATGTCACCCGGAATGGTTATACTAGTAAAAGACTAGGTTATCTTCCCTTGTGTTCCTAAGTCCATCAGATCAGACAATGAACCACCTTTTAATGGCATCCATGTCAAGTAGTTCTACATTAACGTAGCCATTCATCACAGAATAATACCTCCCTGTGGCCAAGACAGTGTAGAATAGCTCTTGAACAACACAAGCAAAACATTCAGAACTGCATGCACCAAAGGTGTTTCTTGAAACAGGAAGTTCAATTACTTTTTTGGGGAGACTCCATTTTGTGGTAGGATCATATTTTTGTGACCACTCAACCTGTACTAAACTTATTTTTTCACCTGCAAGGGGAACAAATGGGCTGGTGGGTTTCATCCCTGCAAGGAATTACTGGGCCAGAAGGATGACGCCTCTTGGTCGTTTACAGGACCCCCAAAAAAAAATACAAATAAATAATGCTCAATTACATCTATAACACTAAGTCACCTTCAGAGTTTCAGTCAGGATTCAAACCAAGTTAATTAGTAATACAGAAAGATTATAACCAGAAAGTTAAAGTGATATCCTGTATAGGTATCGAGAGAGAGGTTACAATGACTTCCACGAAGTGGAAGAATTTGTGTCACTAAATCATTGGCCAGAACAAATACTCACCTATTTATCATCAGCAACCCTAACAGGTTGTAAATGATCAGAGGTACTATGACTGCCATTTCAAATGACAGGCATACATTGACAAGACATTCAGCCCTTTTGAAAACCTTTCAGAGTTGAGTCAACAATTTGGGCTTGATATATGCCACTAGATATGGTCTGGTCTTTGAAACAGATGGTGCCCTGTTGCCTCTGTTAATGAAAAGTGAAACTTGACCAGATCCTCTAGTGAAAGAAAATGAGACCGGTACATCTCAAAGACTCCCAAGTATTCAGAAGGTGAACCATAACTGCAACACAGGCAGCCCCAGATTGACAAGTGAACTGAGTGCTGAAGAAGACAATGGGTGGAGGGTGGGAGTGCGCAACTGATGTCAAATCATCCATCTTGGAAGCAGTCAGGTAGCTAGGCTTGCATCTGCTGTACTGACAACTATCACAGTCTCAGTGCTATTGTGACTTATTCCTGCAGTTTTATACCTGTGACTCTAGGCAGCATACCAAAGAAATAATGCTGTAGCTGGAGTTAGGTATCCACGATAAGTGTCAATGTTTGAGACTGGTATTGCTACCAATTTGTCAGCTCCCTCGGGGAATCAGAGATTAGAGTTAAAAAGAAAAAAAAAGCATGTTGGCTGCCTGGATGACAGACTCCCATGAATGGTTCTTAAAGAAAGAGGAAAAACGGGACAGATGGGACATACATAGGCTGGTGCTTTATAGGCAGAATGGATAAAAATCATACAAAATAAAATTCTACATGTTCCATGAGGCTAAATAACTTATTTTCTTTTCCATGATGATTTCTCACAGACTGTTTAATAATGAAACCAGATCATAAGTGTTGGCACTTTTATACACAGTGATTATAATATCATATTGTCTAAACGTACTGCCTCAGCAATGTTCAAGTTTAATTGTTTTACTGTTAATGTACAAAATGGAGAAGATAACCATAACTTAGGAAAAAAAGAGTACAGTTTTTAATTGAATTGAATTGAATTGAATTGAATTGAATTGAATTGAATGTATTTATGTGTTAACCAGACAAGTGAACAGATCCATCTCAGACCCTTTTCAGCCACAATCTAGGCCATAAGAGAAAATTAAATAAGTCAACCAGACAGCATATTTTTGGGAGGAGGGATGAAGACCAAGTACCCAAAAATAAAAAAACATGCTGACATGAGTGGAACATAAAAAATTCTACACAAACAATTAGGGCTGGCCTTAAGTAAACTGGCACCCTAGGCACAATCAGCCTCAAGCAGATATACCCATATTAGTCTTGAAAAGCCAGAGTAATAAGCAAACAGCAGCAAGCAGCTAGTTATTTTATTTATTTATTTTACATTTGTTAACCGGGCTAGTCTAACTGGATATATTTCCATTTTCAGCAGAGGCCCGGGGAGAAAAGCTCCACATGTAGACAGGACGGATACAACATAACAAAAAATACATAATAACAGATTAACATAACAGATTAAAAAGTGGTAGGTCTTTCACTCCAAGACAGGAATGATTAATTATATTCTAAAGGTATAAACAACATGTTCAACATAATTTCATCTTTGGAACCAATTAGAGAAAGCATGAAACCAAGGAAAAGAGAGAACAATTAATCGAAAGAAGGTACAGATTTAAAGAGATATGTATTGCCAGAAAGAGAGAGACAAATAGCCATGAGGAGGAGAAAAACCAAGAAAATTTTAATCAGGCTTAGAGCAGGAACATATCCAGTGTTTTTTAAGGTGGACTCTTAGTTTTTGTTTAAACAGAGCAGTAGATGCAATTGAAGTAAGTTCGGGAGGAAGTTTATTCCAGTGTTTCCCAATGGCATTTGAGAAAAGGGAATCACCAGCAAGGTTATTAGATTTGGTTAAGGTAACTAGCAGTTTGCTAGAAGAGCGGAGTGAGTTCAGGTTTGAGTAGGGGCTTAAGAGGTTAGAAAGAGCAGGTGTATTAAGAGGTTGGTAAAAAGCTCTTTGGATAAACATAAGTTGGGATAGAAGCAACATGTTTGTCAGTTCAAGCCAGTTAAGTTGTTGCAGATTCAGACAATGGTGGGTTCTAAATTGTTTTCCAGTAACAAATCTAGCTATGTTATTGTAAGTGGTAGACAGTTTAGAGAGATTGTTTTTCTTGAGATTAGTGTAGACAGGTGAGGCATAGAGAAGTGTGGAAATAAGATGTGAGTGGGCAAGATTCACTTTTGCTGGGAAGGTTAAAAAAGTTTTGATTCTATATAGAGAGCCAAGTTTCCTGTTTACAGATTTAATGGTATTATTGATATGTAAGTCGAAGGAGAGATTGTTATCAATCGTGACACCTAGCAATTTGGTAGTAGAGTCAGGTGATATAATGGTTCCATTATTCGACACGATAGAGAAGTCAAATGTAGGGGATCTGGTAGTAGGCTTAAAGAGTAGTAGTTTGGTCTTTTTTGCGTTTAGGAGTAGACAACGTTTTAGGAACCAAGTTTCGACTTTAGAAAATACAGCTTGAGTGTTAGTTTGAAGTTCGGAAATGGATTTAGCAGAGCAAATAAGTGTGGAGTCATCAGCATATTGAATGCAAGTAGCCTGTGGAATGGCTAATTGTAAGTCATTTATAAAGAGGGAGAAAAGAAGTGGTCCAAGAATAGAGCCTTGGGGGACCCCAAGTGAGATTGGTAGAAGAGATGAGAGTTTGTTATCCCAGAGGACAGCCTGTTTCCTGTTAGTGAGATATGAACTGAACCAGTGGATAGCTTCAGGTCCTAAGGAAAGAGATTCGAGAATTTTTAATAGGAGAGAGTGGTTAACCATGTCGAAGGCTTTGGACAGGTCAATGAAGAGAGCAGAAGACAGGATATTATTGTTGCGATTATTGTTAATAATATCTGTAAAGGAGAGCAGAGCAGTAGTTGTGCTATGATAGGGCCTAAAGCCATGTTGACAGTTTGTCAGAATGTTGTTTTGTATTAGGTGATTCATTAACTGATGGTGGACACATTTTTCCATTATTTTTGCGAGTGGGGACAATAGGGCTATGGGCCTGTAGTTAGAATGTTCAAAGGAGTTTCCTCCTTTATGTAATGGTATGATGTGAGAGATTTTCCATAAATCAGGGATGGTTTCTTCATTTATGGTCCTATTAATGAGAATTGATATGGGATAAGCTATTTCAGAGGCTGCTTTTTGAAGGAATTCAGAAGGAAGCTGGTCAGCTGAGGGGGTACAAGGTTTAAGTTTGAGAATGCATCTCTGTATAAAGGTAGTGGAGATGGGTTGTAGCCTAAAGGTCGGTAGTTTGGAGGATGCATGGTCATGGATGCTAGTATTGTCACTGGAGAGATGGGAGGCCAAGGAATTAATAGTATTAATGAAGAATGAGTTGAAAGTGTTGGCAGTATCAAGGGGAGAAATTCTATCAGACCCAGAAGGGGAGGGGGTGGTAGTCTGTCCAGGGTGAAGAAGTCTATTTAGGGTTGACCAGAATTTTTGAGGGTTATTGTGATTCACTTGCTGAAGATTGCTATAATAGTTCCTTTTGTCAGAGAGGATTGCTTTTTTGGTACTGTTTCTCAGATGCCTGAAAGTCTGTTGGTCTATGGGAGATTTGCTAATTCGCCATTTTAACCAAGATTTGTTTCTAAGTGACATTTTTTGTCTAGTCTCTTTCGTTAGCCAGGGGGCTGGCTTAGCTTTAATTCTAATAGAACGTTTTGGTGCATGATAATCTAGAATAGTTAGGAATGTGGTGTTAATGTAATTAACAGCTTCTTGAAGAGGAAGTGTTTTTAGTGGGTTCCAGTTACAAGCCTTTAGTTCAGTTTTAAATTGGGTTGGGTTAAAGCATTTGAGGTTACATAGGGTCCTATATATAGGAGAGTAGTTAGAGGCATTTTTTTGTCTTATAATATAGGTTAGGTTGTGGTCACTAATGTCATCAGGTAGCGTTCCAGACTGATATTTAACTAGAGGTTTGTTTACCAAAATCCAATCAAGAATACTTTCTTTGTTATTAGTTTTGTTAATCCTAGTAGTGGTGTTAATTGTTTGAGCGAAGCCGTGGAGATTAATATGAGATGCTGGGTAGTTAGTGGATATTGAGGACCAGTCTAAGTTGAGGTCTCCTAGTATTATGGTTTCTTGTGGGTAGGTGGATGAGGCCCAACTGAGGATATTTTCTACGGTAGTAGAGTTATTTCCAGGAGGTAGATATATACAGATGATAGATTTTTTGAGGTTTAGTTGCAGCTTTGAGATAAGAAGTTCAGTTTTAGTAAATCCAAGGTTCTCATAGGGTACTAACGTTATTTTTAGTTCAGTTTTGAACAATAGTGCTACTCCTCCACCTTTTTTACCATTGCGGTCGAGTCTCAAGATATTATAACCTGGTGGTATGATTTCAGTGTCTTTAGTAAAGGGTTTTAACCAGGTTTCAGTTAAACAAAGAATATCAAAGGAGTGGTGGTCAAGAAGAGAGTGGAGTTGGGTGATTTTGTTATTGACACTTTGGATGTTAAGGTGTCCTATGAGTAGAGTATTTGTATTGGAGGTTGGTAATTGAAGAGAAGTGTTTAGAGAAACAGGTATAGCCTCAGCTGAAAAATTAGATGGACCAGGGTTGGGGTGGATGTCACCATCTACCAAGGTAGAGTGGTTGTATTCCAAGTAAGATTTGTTAGGGAAGTTCAGTAAGTATTTTAGTTTCCTAATCAAGAGGTTCTGAATTTTTATGTGAGACAATCTGTGATATTTAGCTAAGAGGTAACAATAGGTAGATGTAATGTTTAATTGAGAAAAGTTTAGGCTTTTGTAATTTGAGGTTGTGTGTTTAGGAGAGTAGTTGAAGTGGAAATTGTGTTTAGTTTCATAGGAGGTTAAGGAATAGGGCAGAGTGAGAGAAAGGGAAGTAATGAGTAGGAGTATTAGTATTTTTAGAGTATTGTCTTTTACAGAGATCATGGAAGTATGATGGTGGATGTCTGTAGACATGTTGAGGTTAGAAAAAGAGGAATAGACTAGAAGACTTTGGTAAGACTATAGTGTAAAACAAACAGCCCTAGCGGTTATAATTATTGTGTCTGTACGTATCAAGTGTCCAGTTAAACAGTCCATTTTACTTCTCACAAATGCACACTATTCCTGCAAAGCTACATAGTGACTGTTTATACTGAGCAGATGAAAAGAACATCAGTTACTTTCATCCAGTCAACCCCAATTCCCGCCCAGCAGTCATAGCCACAATGTCAGATGGGTGATTAGTATTGTTTCACCTCCACACAAAAAAGTTGCCACACATTAAAATATTCCAGGTTAATTCACCCAAATCACAAAGCCAGAAATATTACCAAAAATGTGGATGATCACAGCTAGCCTCATTGCAAAAATAATAATATTTAACATATATATAACTTTCTCCATGACTTCTGTCTTCATCTGTGGGATTCACCCCATTCTTCTCATGTCGAAAGTTCAGCATTTTGAACCTCCCTGAATTTTGTTTCATATTTTTGACCTGTCCCTCTTAATCAGTACTTGCTTCCTCCACACAGTTATGTTAAGTATTTACTCTTTAATGTCTGGCTTTACTGACACAACTGATTGCCAGTTTGTTAGAAAATCAGCAATTTACCAAGAAATCAATTGTGTACAAGCATATCTGCAAGCACGGTTTCATACCTACATTTTAACATTGAAAGTTATCTGCTTCGTGACCTCACAATGTTCAACTCTAATGTGAGGTGACTTGGTTTGACCTAAATGGTCAAGTTAAGTGGAGCACTTCCCACCTTTGGCACCCATCATGCTGTGGGCACATTTTTTAACAGGAAACTTTATTGATTTATTTATTTTTAGAGTGATGAAACAGTTTTGTTATTCTAAAAATAAATATTGATATGGAAAGTGCACCCTTCCATGCACAGTACACTTGATAGCCTTCTAGTTCACCTTTGAGTAAGTCCAGCCCTCCAAACAGTCACGAGAAGTCAGGTTAGAACCACAGATAAATAACATGGTTGGAAATTGCTGTGTGCATAAAAAAAAATCAAATGGTCAATAAGTGTTTTGTTTCAACTGTTTTGATATTGAAGGGTTTGCAACATTCTGAAGGGCATGAATGTCCTGTTGCAAATTTAATCTTTTTTCCATACTGAAGCATTTAGTGAAACAAGAATACATAAAAGGAAAGCTGTAATGCTAGAAGTCTGACCAGCTCTCACCAGAAATACCAGCAACATTGGAAACATTCTAGAATGGACAGATAAGACTTCTTCTTTCAGTTAAAATGACTTTTAATAGCAGCTTCCTGACTTTTTTATTATAGCCATGGGAACCCACTGAACAGGTTTAGTGTAACATTTAAATTCAGTAGCTGCTCTAAACCTGTCTACAGTGTCAAGCAAATGAAATTTCAGTATACCATCTATTAAACTGCTATGAGAATAATGCTTGGCCAGAGGTCTCATTAAGGGGGTCCTGTTAATCTGTTGTTATTTGAAACTAGTCACTCTGCAATGGTGTGTGGTGAAACACAATAGTTTTGAAGCTGTTTTCTTACTTTACTTCAGTTTTAAATTAAACTTTGCTTAATAAACAATATA
The DNA here is from genome assembly GCF_019279795.1 of Protopterus annectens. NCBI lineage: Eukaryota > Metazoa > Chordata > Ceratodontiformes > Protopteridae > Protopterus > Protopterus annectens. Next base: position 1,898,707,299 of record NC_056741.1, read on the forward strand.
ACAAAGATAGGGCTGATCTTGTTTTAAGTACAATTACAACGGATTTAAACAGAAACTTGAATGCTATACTGTTACCCCCCTACACAAAATCCATATGGAGTGTGCGCAGTTCTGTAGATTTCATAATTTCATTATTGTAAGGATCACAGAGATAAGGCAAAGACAGTTAAAAGGAAAGGAACAATAACGATATATGGTGTACACCAGAATTCATAATAAAGAGAGAGTGAAAGCTCTTGAAATGTACAAGCTCTTATAAAGGAGGTGAGGGCATGATAGAAATGTTTAAGTACTTAGTGGAATCCAGAGAGTCAGTGTTCACCATTTTTCAAAAAAAAAAGAAAGAAAGAAAAGAAAACAAAGAAAGAAATGGAAAAGAGCAAAGGGGCACGTACTAGGGCAGCCACTCAGGTGAGATAGAAGGAAGTACTATTTCACTGAAAAAGTGGTGAATTATCTGTGCAGAAGGGGTCAGAAGCAGTCACATATAAATAATGCATGGAGAGCACAGGGTCATCTTTACAAGAATCAGGGCTGAGGATAACCTATTAAGTTTGTAAGCTTTATTTCCTAAGCAGTTCTTATCTACCTTCAAAAATCTCTGCTTGTGTGTATGCATGTTTCTTTGCATACCTGAATTAGTTTTGATTTGGAGGAATCTTCTTTCAAGTTAACATTAATAAAGTAAATACAAATGTTGCTTTATATGTACTAAAGAGTAGATTTTTTTCTTGAATCACAAAAGCATCACCTAGCACATTACTGCAAGAAAGTTTTGGTAAGAAATGTGATACACTGGCAATGTGGATTTGACTCCTTCACATGTTTTTTTTCGACTTATATTCTGGATGAAAGATTGCAGAATTTTTTGACTATAAGCCAAACTAGCCATTGTCACTATTTTTTGTCTTTTTGAATCACATTTCTGTGCACCAGGAAAATAAAGTTACAGTAACATTAACTTAAATTCACTGCAGGGACTTTTTCCACAGTCCTGAAATATTTAAGTGTACCTCAGAGATATGTGATAACTAAATGTTTTGAGAGTTGTAGCATAAGGCAACAGTTACATGATACCAGGGGATGGAGTGATAGAGTACTCTCACAAGCAATCTGTTTCCCTAAAGCAGCCATTTGAAAAGAGTAAATTAAGAGGTCTAACAGCCAACATGGTTCTTAATGTCAATTTTTATATGTCTTGCCAAGTCAGACAAGTACTCCTGTTCCCCCCCCCCCCCCCCAACTCCATTCCATACCATTAGCAAAGTGTTTAAATGGTATCTGATATCTGGTATTTGACCTGGCTATTTCTTTCTTTCTTAAGTAAGATCAAGCAACTCACTTTAACAGTTCAACAAAGAGGGCAAGGTAGCCAATTACAAACACGGTACATCCTCAGTACAAGGGACTGATTTCCACAGTATCCACTTGTATGATGAACAACATTTTAAGCAAGCTTCCTAATTCAGAATGGAGGCATTTTAGTCAGCTTTGAGCACAGGTAGCCCTGCTTATTGGATTTTTGCAGTTACCAGACAATAGGCAGGTAAATGTATGCATTTTATAGCAATATCAAAGAGAAGCATTTAATCCCAGAAGTCCAGAAGACTATAATGGCTATGTTTTACCCTATAACACTTCAGATTCAGAGAATGCATGCCAAGAAAAGCAGCCTTCTGCTTAGCATTTTGACATAGTTTCCAATCTGGACAGTTTTCACATATCTGTTAAGTATTTTTCAACCAGAAAGATTTTTTTTCCTCCTCATTCCCTGCTGACCATCAGAACTTGCCACTGACAGGTCTTCCTTCACTGCTTGAAAGAGATCCACTCATGAAGCTATTATACACACAGTCACTAGAGGTTTCGTTCCGAATACCTGTTTTCATTAATTATCAGTAATCCACAATGTGATCTGCCAAATATCAACTGCACACTATATGGAAATGTCATTATGTTTACAAGATGTCATAAATCACCCAAGACCTTACACAAACAGATACAAGAGGAATTTGTGCACATTTGGAATTGGCTGCCTTCTAATAATCTATTAATATCCAAAAGTCTGCTGCCTTGATATTAGGGACTCAGAAGAAACAAGTGACTCGCACAAACTCAGCCCCTAAACATTAAGGATCCATAAGTTCTAACATAACACCATGATACCTCTGTAGTTCAGTAGACAATAAGTTACCTTTTGGCAGGCATTAGAACAGGCTAACAAAGTTATAAAGCAACTAAAAGTATCCTGTGGTATCTCCCATTGCTTACTACTGAAGCTTAAGCAACACAAGCCAACAATGTCCTCATTTCTAGTCTGGTCTACTACTATTCATTCATTCATCACATAACAGGGAACACCCTGTGTAACCATACAGAAAACCACATGGGTACTAGTTGAGGCCAGAGTAGAGTTTTACTAAATACTCAAATTTTCAAGCAATTAAATGAAAGCTACTGCCTATCTTTAAAAAACACATGTACCATATAATCTAAGAAGTCAAGATACCCTACTTCTACAAAGATCCCCATGTACCATGGGAACAATAAAAAAGACCCTGTATAAAGCTGCCCCTGTAGCAAGAAATACTCTACCAGGCAAACTACAAAAAAGTTAGCAAACTAACTTTTTTTCTAATGCTTTTGAAAGCATACATCACTAGCAAACGAAGTACAATGTTATAGGAAATAAGGTGAGAGCTAGGGAATTGGTACCTACCTAATGATTGTGTCTTTCGGCTTTTCCCGGTTAGGGGTCGCCACAGCAGAACTCCGGTCCGCTAATGATTGGCAGTAGATTTTTATGTACTGGCTTGCCGGGCCTAATGCACAACCTTCAATGAAGGAACGCCCATTCACGCATGTCGCCACACAGAAGATGCTCTGAGAATCGAACGGGCAACGTCTAACTATGAGGCGACAACGCTACCGCAGCACCACTACCTACCTAATCCTTCTACAAAATCAGACTATACTCAGCCATGTGCAGTCATAATGATGCATAGAGGTAGTTATGTAGGCATTGTGCAATGATTTGTCTAAGTAACAGTCATGTAAAATGCACAACCATATTAGTTGTTTGGATCAATTCAGAAAGATTGTCATAAGGTACACACAAGGTCTATACCTTGCAGTTACCTTTCCACATTCAGAGTCAGCCCTTACGACAATGCTTTTACATGAAAATGTGCAGCACCATGGTGGGCTGTCTCTGTGGTCATGCCAGATGCTACATTTTAGAGGAGAGACTGTGATGATGTGAGGTATTGCCAGCTATGCCAGGAGAAGTAAGGCAGTGGATTTGTAAGATATGCCAGCATAGCTAGCTGGAGTTTTGTAAAGAATTATATTTCATTTGTATATCAAACTTATTTGTACAGGTGCTTGTGTTGAAAATGTATTTGTAAAGCTGCATGTGTCAAAAATGTACCAATAGTGGGTCCTGCTGGACAGAAAAGAAATACAAGAGCTTTGAAAGAAAAATTGCCAAGGACTCCAAAGATAACCACAAGACATTCTTTAGCTATGTCAAGAATCTAAGTGGCAATGCTCAGATCTGCTTGGAGTTAGTGCAGAATGGCAGAAAATACACTGAACCGACCAATATTGCCAACATCCTGGCAGACAGGTTCAGCGCAACTTCACCCCCCTCTCACCCCCAAAAGGGCCTATAACCATACCAGAAGAAGGTAGAGTCCCTAAAATCACAGACACTCAGGTTAAAACAGCCCTCTCCAAATACAAAAACACAGCATCAATGGGACCGGACGGTGTCCCAGGCTGTGTCCTACACGAGCTCAAAGACGAACTAACCCCTCACCTAAACACACTGTTCAAACTCAGCCTCTCCACAGGCTACATACCCATAGCGTGGCGCACAGCAACAGTTATTCTCCACAAAGGTGGAACCACAACAGACCCTGGGAACTATCGCCTATAAACTGCAAAAAAGTCACAATGGGAACGCTGAAGCTTGCAGATACAATGTAAAACTGCTGACAGCAAGAATACACTCCAATTTGACCAAAATAAACTCCAAATTCACCAAAATAATCCACCGACTCAATGCATACGAATCAGGAAATTCCTTTATTCAGTGAGCGCTTTCACCCAAAGAGGGCTTCATCAGACTGTACAAAAGAATAGTATCAGCACAGTCCATATATACTCAATTTAATTAATTAATTAATTATCCAATTAAAATCATTAATTCAAAAGTATATCCATTTAAAAACATATGCATAAATATGCTGCAACATTACTTAATATAAATTAGATGAATGTATGAATTTTAAAAATATATATAGGGAAGCATATGCAGACTCATACACTTAGTACTGAATAGTAAAGAGAAAAATAAAAATGAAAATCCTAACAGTTCATCACGAACATTTGTAGTATTCAATACATCCACTAGATGGTGCTATAATACATAGTGAATGTTCTATACAATAAGATAATAAATATATAAGAAACAGATGTAAACAAGGCATATAATAAGCTTAAAACCCAGTATTTGTAAGTGAGAACATAATGTATATATGAAATATATGTAGCATAGCTGTCTCATCTAAAACATGCTAAAAATATATAATGGAATGCTGGAGAACTAAATCTAAAGGTTGACCTCATAGAATCTTATTGTCTCATCACCCTCCTAAGTCTTCTTTTCTTAAGGAATGGATGAAGACTAACCTTGTCGTTGAGGCCAGGTGGAAAGTCTGCCTTGCATCTGATAATCCATTTAGTCTCCATTTCTAAGGTGAGGGTTTCTAAGTCCCCACCCCTAGGGTTGAAATCTACAGTCTGTATGACAAAAAAACTAAAAGTGTGTGTAGGACCTTTTACTTTATGGTGTTTGGCTAAAGCATTCCTTTCATCTCCTACTCTCATACAATAGGCGTGCTCCCTAATCCTTTCTCTCAGTTGTCTGTTAGTTTTACCAATGTAGAACGCAGTACAGGAGCAGCATTGAGCTAAATAAATGACATTTTCCGTCCTACAAGTGGTACCAGTAGAAAAATTAAAAACTCTGTCTGACAATGGTGGTTTAAAGGCAGTGTCTGTATTAATAAAAGCACACTGATTACAATTGCGGCAAGGAATGGTGTTAGTGAAGTGTGTATGTTTGTCCTTATGACTCTTATGGCATAATATTCTTCTCAAATTCAAACTGTTCTTGTAACAAAACCTTGGTCTTACCCCAACCAAATTACTGATGGATTCCCCTATCCCTAATACATGCCAATGTCTTTCTATTATTGCTCTAATATCAAAAACATTGCTTGTATAGAATAAAGGTACATTGACGTAATTGGACCCATGTCCTATGTCTTCACAGTTATTGTCTATCCCTTTCTCTATCAAACTCGAAAAATATGGTTTAGCTCTAGTATCTCTCATAGCTAATACCTCTACTGCAGTTTCCTCAATTTGTTTCTCATTATAATCCCTATCTAATAATCTACCTTTTAATCCCATCAATTCATCTCTGTAGCCAACCTCTGTAGGATTAAGTCTAGAGGCCCTCATAATTTGGCCCTTAACCACATTGTCAAAGATGTGCTTGGGATGCATACTACTTCTGTGCAATAGAGTGTTCCTAAAACATTCTTTTCTATGCACAGAGGTGTTAACAATACCATTGGATAACCTCATGATGTTAACATCCAAATAGGAAATAAAAGCCTTAGAATAATTCATGGAGAATTTTAGATAGTCAGTAAGTCCATTAATGTCTTTTTCAAACTCCATTAATGAAAATTCACTGCCTTCCCAAATCAAAAAAAGGTCGTCTACAAATCTTTTGCAGAAAAGTACATGTTGTCTGAAATGTTTTGAAGGGAATAATTTTTCTTTCTCCCATTCTGCCATAACAATGTTGGCATAGCTATTGGCACATGAAGTGCCCATAGCCACTAGTCATTTTGAATTAATGATTTTAATTGGATAATTAATTAATTAATTAAATTGAGTATATATGGACTGTGCTGATGCTATTCTTTTGTACAGTCTGATGAAGCCCTCTTTGGGTGAAAGCGCTCACTGAATAAAGGAATTTCCTGATCCGTATGCATTGAGTCGGTGGATTATTTTGGTGAATTTGGAGTTTATTTTGGTCAAATTGGAGTGTATTCTTGCTGTCAGCAGTTTTACATTGTATCTGCAAGCTTCAGCGTTCCCATTGTGACTTTTTTGCAGTTTATACTTTATTTTCGGAACGCTGCATCTCCGGTGGAGTATATTTGCTGTTTTTGTTATTCTTTACTTGTTTCCACACGGAGGGCATGGCTTGCATCAACGAAGGGGACGAAATTGAACTGGCTTACGTACCGGACGCTCATGGCGTTACTGAACGGATGTTGTGGAGGTTTACTGAGTGTGTAGCAGGTACAGAGAATGCTTTACTGTTCTTCGAACCGAACGAGGAGCGTGGGTCTGAAGTAGACAACGCGGATGATTTACTCATGCTGGCGGATGACTTAGAACAACTTGAAACCGATCTTTTGAAATTAAAAAGATTACAGCTGCAACGGCAGCACTTTGAAGCTTGCTTGAAAAAACAGATCATACCTAGAGGACTTCGTGTCCTAAAGATGCCTACCACAGGTAATCATTTCCCTGAACTTTTGTTAAAATGGCAGAAATTAAATATGGACCTAAGTTTTAACTACATGAAACTCCTTATAGAATATCATAGACCTGAGGAGGAGTTGCTTTGAGAAAAAGTGACTGAGATATATAGACAGATTAATGTGAAGTATCATACTTCCAAAAAGACTTTGGGTCTTGACAGACTGATGGACAATGTTCTTTTATATGAGAGGAGATTAACTAACCAGAAGAAAACCAAAATTGAGAGAGATGTCATTGATTTTAAAAATGGCCATGTCTTCACTTGGCCTAGAACTGTTGTCACTAATGAGAATGTAAATATTAAAGGACAGAGAGAGGTTGAAATGTGTAACCTGAGTAGAAAGAATGGAATCAGTGATGATGTTAACATTATTGATGTATTGACTGATGATGTTTTAACTACTGATGTTTTAACTACTGACTGTGTAGCTACTAGTTTGAATGTAAGTCAGAATAGAAATACTAACAATGTGAATTTGTATCCTATGGTTATTCAAACCAAAGGAAAGTCAATGTGTTTAGAAAATAGTGCTCCTACTAATGTTAGAGGCATAGTAAATTCTATTAATACCAAGAATGGTGATCTGACAGTAGTCAAGAAAAAGATTGTCTCTATAGATAATGGGAAAGCTGGCGACACCTTGGCCCCTAGGCATGAAGTCCCTTTCCCCATACAGTCCCCCCGGTTCAGAGGAAGATCTCGCTCCATGAGCAGGGGGAGACAAAAAAGGAAAGTGACAGAAATGGAGCAGGTAGGACCTACACTAAAAAAGATGTGGGGAAAGAAAGGGAATCTTTAGTCATTAATCTATCTAAAAGAGAGCTCACTGCATATGAAGAACAGGTCCTAAACAAGGGTCTTTCCTTCATACCCAGTAAAGCCAGCGAACTGACTGATTCTATTATAGATACGAAATTGTTTGCTAGAAATGTACAGTTGAGACTGGACTTTGGACTTGCTGACAATGATAGAGTGATAGATATTTTCAAACCAGTGAGCACTTATATACCTACACTGCATCCTGTATTGGATACTTTCTCTAAATTAGTTGAGAGTGATCTATATACATACTATTCCACCAGGGATAAAGGTAGGGATAAGAGACGTTATAAGAAAAGAAATTTGACTTACTTAGAAAGGAAAGCTCTACAGGACTTGAAAACAGATAGAAATATTATTATTACACCAGCTGACAAAGGTGGACCCATTGTAGTAATGGACTTTCAACATTACATTGATAATATGAATATGCTTCTGAACACCGATAGATCTTATACAAGGTTGGACATTAATGAAGTAATGATGAAAATATTCAGAGTTTATGATACCATAGATGATTTGTTTAGAAGTAGGTTGATAAGAAAAGATTTTTATAAGTTTCTTAAGGTAAATCATCCCCTCATACCTATTCTCAAGGGCCTACCTAAAGTGCACAAGGGGTTGGACAACCCCCCGATGAGACCCATTGTTTCTGGACGAGGTTGGTTGACTGAACCCTTCTCCTTGTTTGTTGAATATCATCTGAGGACTGTAGTTAATGAGAATCCCTACGTCTTAAAAGATAGTAAGCATTTTTTATTAGATTTATATGACTTTTTATCAGCATTGGGTGATGGAACTGAGTATTTCATGGTAACACTTGATGTGAGAAGCCTATTCACAGTCATTCCTAACATGGTAGGTGTAGAAAGTGTGCAGAACTATCTGAAGAAATACACTGAAATGGATACCCAGTTCATTGAGCTGTTGGCTCTATTTTTGGAAATTATCTTAGAAAATAATATATTTTTCTTTGATGAAGATATGTATATACAAAATGATGGCGTGGCTATGGGCACTTCTTGTGCCAATAGCTACGCCAACATCGTTATGGCAGAATGGGAGAAAGAAATATTATTCCCTTCTAAACATTTCAGACAACATGTACTTTTCTATAAAAGATTTGTAGATGACCTTTTTTTGATTTGGGAAGGTAGTGAACTTTCTTTATTGGAGTTTGAAAAAGACATTAATGGACTTACTGACTATCTAAAATTCTCTATGAATTATTCTAAGGAGTTCATCTCTTATTTGGATGTTAACATCATGAGGTTATCTAATGGTATTGTTAACACCTCTGTGCATAGAAAAGAATGTTTTAGGAACACTCTATTGCACAGAAGTAGTATGCATCCCAAGCACATCTTTGACAATGTGGTTAAGGGCCAAATTATGAGGGCCTCTAGACTTAATCCTACAGAGGTTGGCTACAGAGATGAATTGATGGGATTAAAAGGTAGATTATTAGATAGGGATTATAATGAGAAACAAATTGAGGAAACTGCAGTAGAGGTATTAGCTATGAGAGATACTAGAGCTAAACCATATTTTTCGAGTTTGATAGAGAAAGGGATAGACAATAACTGTGAAGACATAGGACATGGGTCCAATTACGTCAATGTACCTTTATTCTATACAAGCAATGTTTTTGATATTAGAGCCATAATAGAAAGACATTGGCATGTATTAGGGATAGAGGAATCCATCAGTAATTTGGTTGGGGTAAGACCAAGGTTTTGTTACAAGAACAGTTTGAATTTGAGAAGAATATTATGCCATAAGAGTCATAAGGACAAACATACACACTTCACTAACACCATTCCTTGCCGCAATTGTAATCAGTGTGCTTTTATTAATACAGACACTGCCTTTAAACCACCATTGTCAGACAGAGTTTTTAATTTTTCTACTGGTACCACTTGTAGGACGGAAAATGTCATTTATTTAGCTCAATGCTGCTCCTGTACTGTGTTCTACATTGGTAAAACTAACAGACAACTGAGAGAAAGGATTAGGGAGCACGCCTATTGTATGAGAGTAGGAGATGAAAGGAATGCTTTAGCCAAACACCATAAAGTAAAAGGTCCTACACACACTTTTAGTTTTTTTGTCATACAGACTGTAGATTTCAACCCTAGGGGTGGGGACTTAGAAACCCTCACCTTAGAAATGGAGACTAAATGGATTATCAGATGCAAGGCAGACTTTCCACCTGGCCTCAACGACAAGGTTAGTCCTCATCCATTCCTTAAGAAAAGAAGACTTAGGAGGGTGATGAGACAATAAGATTCTATGAGGTCAACCTTTAGATTTAGTTCTCCAGCATTCCATTATATATTTTTAGCATGTTTTAGATGAGACAGCTATGCTACATATATTTCATATATACATTATGTTCTCACTTACAAATACTGGGTTTTAAGCTTATTATATGCCTTGTTTACATCTGTTTCTTATATATTTATTATCTTATTGTATAGAACATTCACTATGTATTATAGCACCATCTAGTGGATGTATTGAATACTACAAATGTTCGTGATGAACTGTTAGGATTTTCATTTTTATTTTTCTCTTTACTATTCAGTACTAAGTGTATGAGTCTGCATATGCTTCCCTATATATATTTTTAAAATTCATACATTCATCTAATTTATATTAAGTAATGTTGCAGCATATTTATGCATATGTTTTTAAATGGATATACTTTTGAATTAATGATTTTAATTGGATAATTAATTAATTAATTAAATTGAGTATATATGGACTGTGCTGATACTATTCTTTTGTACAGTCTGATGAAGCCCTCTTTGGGTGAAAGCGCTCACTGAATACAGGAATTTCCTGATCTGTATGCATTGAGTCGTTGGATTATTTTGGTGAATTTGGAGTTTATTTTGGTCAAATTGGAGTGTATTCTTGCTGTCAGCAGTTTTACATTGTATCTGCAAGCTTCAGCGTTCCCATTGTGACTTTTTTGCAGTTTATACTTTATTTTCGGAACGCTGCATCTCCGGTGGAGTATATTTGCTGTTTTTGTTTAACTATCGCCTATAAGCCTGACTAGCTTGGTCTGCAAGGCTATGGAGTGCATCATCATGGAACTCATTAACAGAGACATTGGGAACCTCCAAACACTGGATCCTACCCAGTTCGGCTTTGTTAAGGGCAGATTATGCCTCCTAAACCTGGTGGACTTCTTTGAGACAGTTACCAAGGCTACAGATGAGGGAAAAGTGGTACACACAGTCTACCTAGACCTCGCTAAGGCCTTCGACACCATTCCCCATTCTGGTATTATAGACAAGCTTACCAGCCTGAACATAAACTCTTACATCACAAGATGGGTTGCCAACTGACTCATGGACAGAACCCACATGGTGAGAGTTGCAGGAGCTAGGTCCAACTCTAAACCGGTTACAAGTGGCGTTCCCCAGGGCTCAGTCCTAGGACCCCTCCTGTTCGGCATATACTTCTCAGAGGTACAGGCAAGCACAGGAGGACTATGGCTGACCAAGTTCGCAGACAACTGCAAACTTGGAGCTGTAATTGACTATCTGGCTGACAGACATCCTCCAAAAGGGTCTCACTGAGATAGATACCTGGTCTCAAAATCATGGCCTCAAGCTAAATGCCAAAAAGTGCATAGTAATCCCCTTTGAAAAAAACAAAGTACTCACAAACTACCACATAGGTGGTAGTCCCCTAAATACGGAAGACGTAATAAGGGATCTGGGGACCCACGTAGATAGTAATCTCACCTTTGATAATCACATTGCCAAAATGGTTAGAAAATCCTTCTACGTGGCCCACCTAATCACAAAAGTGTTCGCATCCAGATCAAAAGAGGTCATTCTGCCCCTCTACTCATCACTCATCAGACCCATCATAGAGTACAACGCCCCATTTGGGATGTACCTTACAAGACACCTGCAACAGCTGGAAAGACCACAGAAGTACCTCAACAAGAGGATCACTGGCCTCAAACAGCTGCCCTATGCAGCTTGACTGAAGAAACTCCAGCTGTACTCGGTTGCATACTGCCTACTCAGAGGCGATCTCTGCCTGACATACAAGGCCATGTCCAACCCAGAATTGATGGACATGCTCCACCTAAAGAAAACCTTATTCCCTCGAGCCACATGCTCTAGGGATCTAAACCTCACCACAACAATAAATAGGATGTGCTGGAGGGATAGATTCCTGTCCCAGAGACTTCCCAGGCTTTGGAACAAGATCCCAATCTACATTAGGCACAGCTTCTCACTAACACTTTTCAAAAGAAACCTTGATGAGTGGATGGGAAACAGAAAGTTTACCCCGGAGATCACTTCAGTGGCTCTGCTGGACAGAGGCACAGGGAAGTAATCTAAGGGGGTGGCGAAAGCCAACACATTCTGGCTAGGCTTATAAATGCCTTCGGGCAGATAGCCTAGTACCTACCTATGAACCTGTATGTCAGACTGTATTGTAACTGCTGAAATTAATATATTTTAACAAAGGATACTGGAAGAGAAGAGGTTAACCTTAGTCCAGCAAACATTGAAAAATAAGAGCAATAAGAATGTGTGTTGGCTCTCCAAGGAACAGCTGACCAAAAACACACAAAAATATATCAAATAAATTGCTGTTCCTCCATGGGGATAATATGTAGTAGGAAAATATAAAACTAGATGTTTGAAACTGCTATTCCATTGTTAAAGGAATCACATGTAAAACACCACTGAAAAAATCTTTAATAAAGTCCAAAAGAAGCTAATCATGTTAAAATAAATATACAGTCGCCATAAATTCTAATGACAGAATCCAACAATAGGATAAGCACTTTCAGCAAAGCCTTCTTCAGATCCATAGTATGCTCAAAATGAACCCATCACTATATCAAGTGTAAGGGCCAATGAAATTACTTCCTCAAGTTCCTCCCTCTTAATACCGGTTTTAAAGGAACCAAGCCATTTAAACTGGGTTCCTTATCAGCCTGTAGGTCTGCTATCCACCTGGTCTCCACTATTTTAGTTTTATTTACAGTGTTGCCTCCCCTAGCAGTGATGTTTATTTTTTCTAAACATGAAAAAAGAAACTTATGTCCCGGATGGCCCTGTATATGGTTAGCTAAGGCGTTAGTCCTTACAGCTAATCTGATGTCACTGTTGTGAGGTAGGATTCTTTCCTTAAACAACTTGTTAGTTTTTCCAACATAAAACGCTGAACAACTATTGCACCTGGCCACATACACTAGATCTTTGGTATTACAATCCACATAAGTTTTCACTCCATATTTATGACCATTTACTGGATGTTGAAAGCAATTATTAATATCTATATATGGGCATGCCTTACATGTATGACATAGAAATGTGCCCATTTTGACAGTGTGACCATGGTTAACAATAAGCTCCTCTTGACATAAAAGTCTTTTCAGATTTGGTTTGTCCTTAAAAGTAAATCTTGGATTCTCCCCTATTATCGATTTTATATGATCATCTGTCATCAGAATCTTCCAATTATCCTTTATAATTTAACAGATTGCCAATGTGTCATTACTGTAGGTCAGTGTACATCTAACTCGATTCCATTCACTCCTTAACTTAGTGTTGGTTTCATGATTTTGTTCTGTAGAGAAGTATCGTCTCCCTCTTGTTCTTCTTAATTCATTCACTTTCTTCTGTCCTTGATAAATCTCTGGACTTTTATAACCCTGGGCTAGTAGACTTCCTTCAGTATAATTATACTCCTTCTCATGATATTCGTCTTCTGTGCATAAACTAGATGCATGAAGGAACTGACCCTTAATTATTTGTGAATAAACATGAGTAGGATGTATACTTGTCCCGTGTAGAATATGATTACGCCAACAGTCCTTTCTTGCATCCCTGCATTAAAATTCCCATCCATGTCAATCAAAATTCTGATATCCAAGAACTCTATCTCCCTATTGGAGTAATGAATATCAAATTTAAGGCATGCAGTAGTAGAATTTAAATAATCCACAAAACTTAGGAAGTCTTCACTAGTATCTTTCCACAGAACAAACACATCATCAACGAATCTGCCATAATATACAATATAGTCTCTGCAAGTACTGTTATTAAGAACAAACTTTTCTTCCCATAAGGTCATGACCAGATTGGCATAGGTGTTAGCACATGGTGTGCCCATGGCTACCCCCTATTTTTGCCAGTAGTAGTGGTCATCATACACAAAAATGTTGCTCTCTAAAATAATCTTCAACAGTGAACATGTCTTCATAATGAAATTTCCATCATTAATATGGTGTATGTTAAGAATCTTATGAATGGACTCAATCCCAGTGTCATTCGGAGTCACCGCAAAGAGGCTTATGACATCTAAGGTCACCATTAAAAGGTGTCGTCTATTTGATAGAATTGTTACAGATCCATGTAATTGTCGTAAAAAATGCAAAGTGTGCTTTAAAACAGTATTCATATGTGGTAATGTTATTTTCATTTGAACTTCTATATAAATAGAGATGGGTTCCATGAGCTAACCTCTCCCTGATACTATGGGATGTAATGGTGGATATTTTGCATCCTTATGTATCTTTGGTAAACCACTGATGACCAGGATATCTGGATGTTCCACTTTCAAATAGCTGTACACCTCTTCAGATATCTACCTCATCATGTATAAATTGTACAGGGAATCATCTACTCTCTGTTCAAAGTTCTTTATTTCCCATTTATTTAACTTTAAATAGGTAGTCTGGTCACTTAACATCAGCAACATTTTCTCATGGTAGTCCTGTGAATCCATCACAATTGCTCCACCTTTGTCAGCTGGTCTAATGATAATTCTCTCATTCTCAATTAGTTCATGTAAAGCTTTCATCTTCTGTGTATTCAGATTATAATAGTTTTGCTTCTTGTTTCTGTTAGAATGCAGCATAGCTACATCATTCTCACAAGTCCAAAGAGAGGTCTCCATGACTGGATGAGAGGGTGGCATATAAACACTTGGTCTCTTAAATTTATTCAAAGATTCCTCACCATGTCCATTTCCAAAAATACATTTTAAATGAATATTCCTTCCAAAGTATTTAATATCTAGAGTGAACTCATTAAGTCTAGATCAAGGGGCTGGGATAGATAATAAACCTCTGTTAAGTAAAGTAGTCTGTGCTGCAGTCAATATAGTGTTAGATAAATTCACAACTAAAGAACGATCTGTTTTATTCACATTATCAGTCTTTTTCTCTTTCTGCCCCTGCTTTGAGATCATATTCTGTGTGGTAAATGCTGCTTCACAGAGATAGGAAGGGTTGAAAAAAATGGTAAATGTAAGGCGGTATCTTTCAGTCTAGTACCAGTCTCTGTACTATGCATAGCTATATTGCTGTCATCATTCTGTACATCAAATCCTTCATTGATGTTAACAGGATTAATGTTGTCAGAACCGAGAGTGGTTATAGATGTCTCTGATTATCTCAAGGACTCTATTGGTGTTTTCAAGCCTGCATTAGTTCTACCATTTTGCTAAAGGAAGAGGGAGAGGAGTCCAATCTCTGTGGGCATGTTGCTTTCCGCAGTCTTCCATTCACTTATCTATTCCTCTTGTTTCCTTCATGCACTTTATTTACGTTGCTGTTAGCAAAGTCTTCAGTTTTTGTTCTTGGACATTGAAAATATGCCCATTTGAAAAGTCCTGGCGGTCCTTTACTAGTTTTTTAACTGTCAAATCTTTCATTTTACCATCATACACATTCAGATTATATTGCAGCATTTCTAGTTTGTTAAGGAAACTTTCCAGCAGCACTGTTCTCTCCAATTCTGCTTGCCGTTTCTCAGTCAGCTCGGATATTTGTTTCTTTATAGGATGAAACAAATCAATTAGTAATCTAATTAGAGTAGGCTTGTCTCCAGGTTTATAGCCTGCCACTTAATTAACAAATCCGGATAAATATTTCCATACGCGAGTAAACATTTTACCCTTAAGCTTCTAGGAATAACCTGATGATGTAGGCAGGCTTCAAGATGAAAACACCGTCATTGTAAGCACTTAAGTTTATATGAAGCGTTTTCAACTTCTTCAAAATATTATCTAATATCCCACTCTCTTCTGAGGTATTCACACAAAGTAAATTCTCATCTGTTAAATTCAATTTCAATAAAGGGTTTACCTGTGTAACAAGGATGTTAGTTAATGTTCTGTTACTTATAGGTAAAGCAGCCTTGCTTCCAAGCACTTTTTCCATCAGCACCATCAAATCAGCACTAGAGCCTTCTGCCACGTGTGAGCCGAAACAGTAAAAATTAATCAAGTAAGAGCAATAAGTACATGTGTCAGCTCTCCGAGGAACAACTGATCAAAAACACACAAACATATATAAAATAAATTGCTGTTCCTCCACAGGAAGGATATGTAGTAGGAAAATAAAAAAACTAAACATTTCAAAGTGCTGTTCCCTTGTTAAAGGAATCGCATGTAAAACACCAAAGAAAAAAGTCCAAAAGAAGCAATCAATATACAGTCACCATAAGTTATAATGTTATAATGTCAGAAGCCAACAACAGGATAAGCGCTTTTGGCAAAGCCTTCTTCAGATCCATAGTATGCTCAAAATGAACCCATCATTAAATCAAGTGTAAGGACCAATCAAATTACTTCTTCAAGTTCCTGCCTCTTAATATAATAACATAAGTTTTCACTCCATATTTATGACCATTTACTGGATGTTGAAAGCAATTATTAATATCTATATACAGGCATGCCTTACACCTATGACATGGAAGTGTGCCTATTTTGACAGTGTGGCCATGGTTAACAATAAGCTTCTCTCAACATAAAAGCCTTCAGATTTGGTTTGTTCTTAAAAGTACATCTTGGATTCTACCCTACTATCGATCTTATATGATCGTCCGTCATCAGAATCTTCCAATTATCCTTTATAATTTGACAGATTGCTGATATGTCATTAGCGTAGGTCAGTGTACATATAACTCCATTCCATTCACTCCTTAACTCAGTGTCGGTTTCATGACTTATTTCTCTAGAGGAGTATGGTCTCCCTCTTGTTCTTCTTAACTCATTCACTTTCTTCTGCCCTTGATAGATCTCTGGCCTTTTATAACCCCAGTCTAGTAGACTTCCATCAATATAATTACACTCCTTCTCATGATTCTAATGCAATGCGTTTCTGCACGTGGAATGTTTGTATGTATGAAGCTACTGCTAGGTTACTTAATGACAACGCTAATATGATTGGATGTTGTGCTTTCCCTTTTTTTTCAGCATGTATTTAAGCTGATAATGTGCTCATTGTGAAGCCTTATTTGCAAACCTGTTTGAATAGTTTTTTTTAAGCTTTTTAGTAGTTAGTGCATTCTGTGTAAACTGTTCAGTTCCTGAGACATGCTACCAACGCTATTGTATCATAGCGTGTTGCAATGCCATAGACCTTCCACGACAGATACTGTTGCTGTATAGAATTGGGTAAATTGTAACTTACATAACGAATAGTCTAAGAATAGTGCTGTATAGAATTGGGTAAATTGTAACTTACATACTGAATAGTCAAAGAAAGCTGTATTCTTTTATCACATACTATACTATAACAATATAACTAACATAGCGTTTTCCACTGTTACATCCATGACAGATACTGCTGTCACTCAGAACTAGGTGAATTGTAAGTCTGGATGTTGAACAGCCCAAGAAAGCTGTATGCTTAGCACATATTATGCTACAACACTACAGCTAACATAACGTTATACTGCTGATTCATCTTCTATCACTTAGCGTAACTAGCTTGCTTATATCCACTTTTTAACAGAATTTAGTTCAGGTTTAAAGGACTCACTTTGAGCCTTTCATTTTAAAAAAAAAGAAAAAGGGTGTTCACAAGATTATTTGTACATTAGTTCCTGATCTATTCTGTCATGTGTCCTAACTGATTGTTGCACCTAGTTACTTAACGTTTGCTGGAACTGCAATTGTTGGTCTAAATATCCCACATTAAATTGCATCTCTGTATAGCACTACATCCCTCATGTCTAGTATTTTATTATAACTGTGTCTTCCTGCTCCTTATATTATTTTACTGCTTATACTGAACTGTGCTACCATATTTTCTACTGATAATTAACGTTTGCAACCCTATTATTTTTACTGCTAATACTGAACTGTGCTACTATATTTTCTACTAATAATTAGTGTTTGCAACCCTCATATGCATCAGTAGATCTTCATGCCATAGAACTTTAGAATTTGAGCCTAGAATTCTGAAATATATAGTTGGGTTATACTGATTAGAGCCTGTACTATTACAGCTATAACTTGTTCTACACCATAGTTTGTCATTATTGATTGAGTCATATTATTACTTGCTGACATAATTTGTGCTAAGTATGCTAGTATATTCTTTTCCCTGCTGCAATTAATATCCATATAGCTGTGAAACTGTGTGTTTATATCCCTGTGTGTCTTATAACTGTCTTTCTTCTCCCTTGTATTCCCAGCTGCCCAACCTGGTTTTCCAGTAATATTAAGGACTTGCCTTGCCTGCTAAATTACAACTTTGCTGCACAATACTGCAGTCTCCCCATAATAAGGACCAGAACCCATCCTTCCCTGTGCAACACTCCCCCCAAGGGATAAACATATATAAAAGAAAGTACGTACTTTACACCACTGTCTATAGATATAATAGTGTGTAATTATTCTAGGTTGTAAATTTGCTCTTATCAGCCGGGACTGTCAGCGACCAAACTCTATCTGTTTCTAACCTTGTCTCCCTTCTCCTACCTACACCTCTGGTCACTAACTCTAACCCAGCTCGAACATTAATCCTCTGCCTTCCATTCCTTCTCTCTATATACAGTACCACTGCTATTCAGCCTGTTGTCCACTAGAGGGCAACATTTTTCCATAGACCTCTACTACTGACTTTAAACTTAACATTCAGACTCTCCGATTTCCCATATCCTGTAAGAGCCTCAATCCCACTCTATTCCCTTTTCTTGTTTTCACATCCTATCCTTACAATTTATTCTAACTACTATCAAAACTTCCTTCTCATATTACCCTCACCATCTACACTTACCTTAGCCCACTGCTCCTCTGATTGCTCTTATAGGGTGTGCTCCTTCTGTGGCTCAGCCCGCTCCGTTCGCCCTGTGGGCTCACTCCGCTCCCTTACCCTACCGCCATATCCCACCCATCCCACTAATCCTAAACTTATACAGAAATTGCCACTCCCCTATGAATTAACACCAGTCTCTAACCCCACCCCCTTAAAGTGCTAACACTCAACTCCCATTAGCCTCACCTTAATTAAATACCTAAAAGCATCCCAACATCACATCTATTATACTTCCAACAATGGCTCAAACTTACAACAAATCTTTACTTTTATTACCACTCCTTACTATTATAATTTTACCCTATCTACTTACTCTCTATGGACATCACTCTTATCTAGGACTTCACACCCCCAACAGGCTAACCTCTATGCCTACACTTAGACTTCCACACACTCTACAACTTTTCGTGCCCAGCAAAGTATTCCTCAGCCAAGTTCCATAGATTCACTCACATCTCTTATTATGACCCAAAAGCCAGAAAAACTCTGAACCCAATCTTTAAACTTTTACAACTCACCCTAAATTTAAAGGTTCACTCCCTTTTAGATGGTGATATACACCCAAACCCAGGTCTTACCTCACACACAGCTTGACAGACTGATACACCAACTCCAACTACCTCACACCTGCTTACTAGGCCCCCCAACTCTCTCTTCATAGGCCACCTTAACATTCGAAGCATCAGCAATAAAATCACTTACCTGCATGCCCTTATAGAGGTACATTCTTTTGACATCCTCTGTCTGTCTGAAACATGGCTTAACCCATCAATACAAGACAGTGCAGTCCTACCCCCCGGCTATTGTATCCTGAGACTCGACCGTAATAATAAGAAGTGTGGAGGCGTAGTCATACTTTACAAGAATGGACTACAAGTTACCTCCCTAGACCCTAAACCTCCACACTCTAGTAATGCAGAGATTCTTTTATCCAAAATACAGCTTAACAAATGTAAAGCCATTTATATAATCTGTATCTACCTTCCCCCAGGCAACAATACTAACACACTAGAGGCTATCCTTAGCTGGCTCTCAACCAACTACCCACAAGAAACCATAATACTTGGTGACTTTAATATAAATTGGACCTCCTGCATATCTGAACTGCCTTCCACCCATATCAACCTATATGGTTTTAGCCAAAATATCACATCCCCTACCCGAACTAATAAACTCAACAACAAAACAAGTACCCTTGACTGTAATCTCACTAATACTCACCAACAAACCTACAAAACTGGCACCCTCCCAGAGGATATAAGTGACCACTCACTGACCTACCTAATTAGATATAAGACCGAACTTCCAAACTCAACCATCTACAAAACTATTTGATCTAGCAAAAATTTTAACCCTACTAGTCTCCAAGCAGAACTAAGCACCTATAACTGGTCAGCCCTGAAACACCTCCCATTTGACGATGCAGTTAGCTTCTTTAATTTTAAATTCCTATCCATTCTTGACTGCCATGCCCCACTACACAAAATTAGAACTAGAACCAAACCAGCACCATGGCTCTCCAAAACTACCAAAAAAATAATCCTCCAAATAAATAAACTATGGGCCAAATGACACTCTACTAAAAGCCCCGCGGATCACTTACAATTCAAACAGCTAAGAAACCAAACAAAACAAGCTATATTGTCTGATAAAAGAAATTACTGCCAGCTTCAACAAACCCACCAAAATAATCCTCAAAAATTCTGGCTAGGCGTTAACAATCTCCTACACCCAGGACGCTCTGCAACACCTACTCCCTCAGGCTCTGATCACTACAATCTCATCCAAATAGCCAACTCATTTAACACATTTTCACTGAAACAATTCTATCCCTTGCCAACCAACTATCCCCTAGTACCACTTGCCCTACTACAGCATCTACCAATAATCCCCCCATTTCATCTTCAGCCTGTGCCCACATCCCTTATCTGTAACCTCCTTCAGAAACTTAAACCAACCACACTCTCTGAAGATATACTACCTGCTGAATACCAGCAAAAAGCAGCAAAGGTCATAGACCACCCTGTATCCACCCTCATTAATAGAACTATTTCTGAAGGAACCATCCCCTTAATTTGGAAAATCTCTCTCATCATCCCCCTGCACAAAGGTGGTAACTCCAATGTTTTCTAACTACAGGCCCATTGCCATACTATCCCCTTTGGCAAAAATAATGGAGAAATGTACTCATTTACAACTGCTAACCCACCTACTTGAGAACAATTTACTAGCCACCTGTCAACATGGGTTTAGACCATTTCACAGCACCACCTCTGCTCTCTTATCCTTTACTGACCACATTAAAAGCAATTGCAACAATGACACTCTATCCTCAGCCCTTTTTATAGATCTGTCAAAAGCATTTGACATGGTTAACCACAACCTCCTCATAAACACACTTAAAAAACTTGTCATTGGATGCTCTTGCTATACAGTGGTTCCAATCATATTTAGATAATAGACAACAGGCTGTACTATGGGATAATTCCTTATCTTTCCACCTCCCAGTCACCCTAGGTATCCCTCAAGGATCCATTCTGGGCCCTTTACTCTTCTCCATCTTTACTAATGACCTCCATTCGGTTATTCCACAAGCTGTCTATATCCAATATGCGGATGACTCCACACTCATATGCTCTGCTAATTCCCCATCAGAACTTCAGTCACTAACCCAAAAGACCATTAGCACAGTTGAAAATTGGCTCCTATATAGACGTCTTATCTTAAACCCCAAAAAAACTAAAATGTTACTATTCACCCCCACCCGCAGAACCTCCCCACTTAACTTTACTGTCACCTCAAATAATGGTACTATAATAGCTCCTGAGCAAACCACTAAACTTCTCAGAGTACTAATAGATAATAACCTGTCTTATGAACCACATATTAACAACACCATAAAAACAGTCAATAAGAAACTAGGTTCCCTCTACAGGATCAAATCCTTTCTGACTCCTCCAGCTAGGGTCACCATTGCCCACACCCACCTTATCTCTACCCTACTCTATGCCTCCCCGATCTATACCAAAATAAGCAAAAGCAATCTGAGCAAACTCTCCTTCTCCTACAACAATATTGCCAGGTTTGCAGCTGGGTCCTCCTATAGAACCCATCACTGTGGCAATCTAAATCAGCTAGGATGGTTAGAATTGCCAAATCTTATACTTTTCAAACAACTAATTGTAGCCCATAAGATCCTGCATCATCCTAACAATACACCCATACTTACTTCCCTAATCACCCCCTATAACAATCTCAAAACCATATGCTCATCTAACAAACTACTTGTACACATAGCTAAATCCAATAATTCAGCTGGTGACACTCTGTTCTCTAATACAGTAGGTAAAACATGGAACAGCCTCCCATGTCAACTAACCTCGCTATCCTCAGTGTACCTATTTAAAAGCAAGCTCAAACCATACCTTAAATCACTCTGGCTATGCCCCTGTATTAACCCAGACTAACCACCTATGCTTTCCCCGACACCCCTGACTCTAACCCTCTTTGAGCATTATCTTGTGCTAACTTTCTAATATTACTGTGTGGAACCTTTCAGAGGATGTTTTCCTCATGTAAATATGTATATACAGAAAAATGACATAAAATAACTGTACTCTTATTAAACTGAATAGTAAAACTGTAACCTTGTTCTTTGCCTAGGAATATCCAAACCAAGTAACACTACTGTTTTCCTTTGAAACTTATGTGTGACTTTAGAATCTATTGTGTCTCTTAAATATAAATTACATAAAGGTGTGTTCATATCAGGTATTCCCTACTGGAATGCTAAATCATACTTAGGCAAATTTGTAACTAAGCATAGTAAAGTACAAATGTCTATTGTAATTACCATTGTAATGTACCAATGTCTATTGTAATTACCATTGTAATGTACCAATGTCTATTGTAATTACCATTGTAAAGTACCAATGTCTATTGTAATTACCATTGTAATGTACCAATGTCTATTGTAATTACCATTGTAATGTACCAATGTCTATTGTAATTACCATTGTAAAGTACCAATGTCTATTGTAATTACCATTGTAATGTACCAATGTCTATTGTAATTACCATTGTAATGTACCAATATCTATTGTAATTACCATTGTAAAGTACCAATGTCTATTGTAATTACCATTGTAATGTACCAATGTCTATTGTAATTACCATTGTAAAGTACCAATGTCTTTTGTAATTACCATTGCAATGTACCAATGTCTATTGTAATTACCATTGTAATGTACCAATGTCTATTGTAATTACCATTGTAAAGTACCAATGTCTATTGTAATTACCATTGTAATGTACCAATGTCTATTGTAATTACCATTGTAATGTACCAATGTCTATTGTAATTACCATTGTAAAGTACCAATGTCTATTGTAATTACCATTGTAATGTACCAATGTCTATTGTAATTACCATTGTAATGTACCAATGTCTATTGTAATTACCATTGTAAAGTACCAATGTCTATTGTAATTACCATTGTAATGTACCAATGTCTATTGTAATTACCATTGTAAAGTACCAATGTCTATTGTAATTACCATTGTAATGTACCAATGTCTATTGTAATTACCATTGTAATGTACCAATGTCTATTGTAATTACCATTGTAATGTACCAATGTCTATTGTAATTACCATTGCTCTTGCTTTTTTGCTGCTTGTGGAGCTTTTCTCCCCGGGCCTCCACTGAAAATGGACATATATCCAGCTGGACTAGCCCGGTCAACAAATGTAAAGTAAATGATATTCATCCTCTGTGCATAACCTACATGTATTTGAAAGAGTATGTAAACAATATAATGTTAACCAAGAGCTCTGGGTATGATTCATCACCCCCTTACTCCATGGTAAAGCTGTAACTGCTGTTTCTAAATTGTCTGATTCTGCTTGTTTAAACTATGATAAAGTAAAACAATGTTTATTGGAATGTTTTAAGTTAACAGCTGAAGCTTACAGGAAAAAAGTTTTGTGAGCATAGACACAAGGCAGATGAAAGTGTATGTTATTATATTGCTGAGTTAAGCACTTATTTTCATAGATGGGTGAGTGGGTGTCAGGTCACCACTTTTGAAAGGCTGGCAGACATTTTGGTGAGGGAACAAACCCTTAGCAGTTTGCCTGAGGACATGAGAATCTGATTGGCAGACCAGGAGTGTAACTCTGCAGATGAGCTGCGGAAAAAGGGGATCTCTACTTAGCAACAGGGCATCACTGCACAGGAAGGGGATACCCAGTGCTGTGCATGCATATAAGGGAACCCATGGTGGGCAGCCTAACCCCCCTCCCCAGCAAAGCCCACCAGTAACAAGGGAAGCCACTAGTTCAAGTACACAGACAGGATCAAGGTTTAGATGTTTTAAATGTAACCAGAGAGGCCATGTAGCATACAAATGTCCACTGTGGCAAGGTGGGGAACAAAAGGTGGGGGAGCCAGCAAGTGGGAATAACAGTATGCCAGTGGTAAGTTGTCTGGGGGCAACAGGGGTACCAAACTATCAACAGAGTCTGTATCCTATCTTAGTGGATGGAAGACAGGCCACTGCTAAGAGAGACACAGCTTCTGACATAACCATTGTGAAGCCTGAAGTGGTTAAAAAGGAGCAGTACTTGCTTGGACAGTCCACCCCAGTCAGAGTTTTAGGAGGGACCCCATTCCAAATACCTTTGGCCAAGGTTCGCCCTTGACTGGGAGGGTGAAAAAAGAAGGAAGCAAGTAGGTTTGTTTGAGGATATCCCTGCAGATGTCTTGATAGGGAATGATTTTGATAATGTAGTACTTTGTGCATATACAGTTACATGCAGTTAGGCTTGGAGACAGACATGTGGGTCTGGTAGCCTGGGGGAGACCCAGACAGACCCCACAGCTGAAGCCAGGGCTGTTGAGATGGCTATTTCAGGGAGGGTGCTACCCTGTAGCAGTGAGCCTGAAGGTGAGTCACAGCTGCTGGTTGGTACTGATGTTCCCTTGGACAGAGTGACTGCAAGGGCAGAGGTGAGTGGTAGCACCCAGGCTGACACTAAGGCACTGCTGTCATAGGATACCAGACTTCCTGTGGAAAGAGATCTGGAAAAAGTCACAAAGATAGAGTTGAGACAGGCTTAGCTCTCGGACCCTACATTATGAGGCTTGAGGGAGGTAGCTATGGAGGTGCCTGATTCTCAAGGAAAAGGGGAGTCTGTATACTGGAACAAAGGTTTAGTGTACAGAGAGTGGACCCCTGAGTCAGGGCTAGAAGGTGAGGTAATACAGCAGTTGGTAGTGCCTACAGTCTACCATCTGGCACTTCTAGCCATAGTCCATGGCATTCCGTTTGCAGGTCATATGAGCATAAAGCATACCAAGGGATATATTATGCAGAACTTTTGGTGGCCTGGGATTGCAAGGGATGTAACAGGGTATTGCAGGACCTGTGAGCAGTGCCAAAAAGTAGACAAGGCAGGAGACAAGGTCAAAGCTCCTTTAAAGCATTTGCCAGTGACTGAGGAGCCATTTCAGAGGGTAGGTATGGACACTGTCGGGCCTCTGAGTACCCCAAGTTGCATAGGGAAGAAGTATATCCTGGTGGTAGTAGATTATGCTACTAAATACCCTTAGGTGGTGGTTCTGTCTTACATTGAGGCAGAGAAGGTGACAAATGTTTTATTAGAGATTTTCAGCAGGGTAAATTTCATGAGGGAAATACTGACTAACAGAAGTGCTAATTTCATGTCAGACCCACTGGCTTCTCTGTGGGATGGCTGTGGAGTGAGGCACCTAAAGACCACCCCCTACCAACCCCTACTAATGGTCATGAGGAGAGGTTAAACTCTACACTAAAGACCATGCTACAGGCATTTGCAGACCAGTTTAAGAGAGAGTGGGACAAATATTTGCCCCATCTGCTGTTTGCATACAGAGAGGTACCTCAGGAATCCACAGGTTTTTCCCCCTGTGAGTTGCTGTATGGGCATAGGGTGAGGGGACCTTTAGCTGTGATTCCTAATGAGTGGGAGGGTGAGTGTGAATCCCACAAGGAGTCTGTTGTGGCATATATCCCAAACCCAGGACAAGGCAGGAGCCCAGCAGCAGACAAACGTCTGGTATTTCAGGAATATTTGAGCCAGAGAGTATGCTGTAGGACAGCAGGTTATGTTGCTCATTCCTGTCAAACACACTAAGCTGCAGGCAGCATAGCATGGACCCTTCAAAGTGATAAGGAATGTCAGTGATGTTAACTACATGGTAGAACTACTAGGCAGGAGGCAGCGGCACAAACTGTACCATGTTTACTAGATGAAGCCTTACCGTGACATGGAGGCCCTTGTGCTAAGTATTTGCAGTAGGTGGGAGAAGGAGCCTGAGGGGGATCTATGATTACATTGAGCCAGCCAGCAAAATGCCAAGTAACTAAGGTGGAGCCTAAGGTTGCAGGGATGACAGTGCAGCACTGTAGTGGAGTCAGAAATGTCTGTGCAGATGGGTTCTCAAGACAGGGTTTGGGTTAATGTATTGCCAGACAGGCTCATTCCTCTGAAGCAATGTTTCACCAGGCTCACTTGAGAAACTAGCTTGATTCTTCAAAGGGGGAGAGATGGGACAATATGCTGTATTGCCAGCTATGCCAGGAGAAGTAGGGCAGTGGAGTTGTAACATATGCCAGCATAGCTAGCTGGAGTTTTGTAAAGAATTATGTCATTTGTATATCAAACTGATTTGTACAGGTGCTGTGTTGAAAATGTATTTGTAAAGTTGCTTGTGTTAAAAAATGTACCAACAGTGGATCCTGACTGCATTGTACCTGATTAAATGTATATGTTTTAACAGAGGATACTGGAAGAGAAAAGGTTAATCTCAGTCCAACTAACTTTGAAAAATAGTTTGAAATTAAATGACCTGGTAGGCCATAAAGATTGTATCTTACTGTTCTTATTGCAGCCATAGATGAAATGTCTGTGAAAACAAGGACTAGGAATCCTTGTTGTATTGTCCTTATCAGTGAACTAACTGCTAATTTGGAAGGGTGGAAGTTTGAAATTGTTTTATGTCTGCCAGACGCTGCAACAGATCTTAGCAAAGATCTAGGCATGTAAGGTAACACATCTGTGCTAAATCTTGGCAGCCTCTAGTAAAGGGGGCTAGTATGGGAATCAGAAGTCAGATGACCAGAAGTCAGATGACCAGATGTATGTGATGTCATCCTGTAATCCAACACTGAAATGATGTTTTAATACTAGATGAGACAGAAGTCTCTCTGCAGTCTGTTTTTGGAACCTGACAAAGAAGGACTCCAGAGCTACCTCATCTTGCCTTTCTCTAGTAAGTGACCAAGGAATAGTAATTCTTTAGATCAGTCAGAAAAATATAGTGATATTAGTTAAGTACTGTTTTTCTGTATCTATGCGAATCTGTTCATCTGTGTTATTTTAATATTTCCTGTGATTGAAACTCTAGTGTTAATTGTAAATAGATACTCTGTATTTTCATGTTCTTTTATTATTTATTATTAAATATATTTAAACTTTTCATTATGGCTGGTCCTTTAGACGGTATATTAACCTTTGAGAGTACGTATATCTATTTGGTGACTCTGTGGCCACTCCTGAAAGCCTTACTGCATTAGCCAAACGTTATCATTGGCATTAATATTAATTTCATTCAGTATAATTGGGTACCCTTGTAAGAGTCATAGAGTAGCTGGCTTTGGAGTGTCTGGTGGCAGTGTAACTACCTTGTAGTCTAGGCAGAAGGGGGCATAGCTAGTAAATCTTTGCCAGCCTTTCCCCAGGTGTGTGTGTGTGTGTGTGTGTGTGTATGTGTGTGTGTGTGTGTGTGTGTGTGTGTGTGTGTGTGTGTGTGTGTGTGTGTGTGTGTGTGTGTGTGTGTGTGTGTGTGTGTGTGTGTGTGTGTGTGTGTGTGTGTGTGTGTGTGTGTGTGTGTGTGTGTGTGTGTGTGTGTGTGTGTGTGTGTGTGCAAATCAAATTTCCAAGCGTGTGTGTGTCAGCTGCTTGGAGCAGGGATAAAATCATTGATTTCATAGAGATGGTGCTAGAGGACTTGGCTTGAACACTCTGCTGAAGATTCAGCTCTATAGCTGTCGCAGTGGGGAGTCTTCCTTGGGGCTTAGAGAGACACAGAGAGAGAGAGAAAGAGAAGACACAGCCCTCAGATTGCATTTGTTCTCTGTGTGCTCTTAAGGGAAATTGTGCTTGATGCAGAGAGCTGTATCTGGAAATACTGTGCATATCTATTTTTGTTCCAAGTAACCATCCCTCTCCAGTGTCAGTGGGGAAGATTCACACTTCTTGATTATTAGCCCAGAGAGGGGATGTCACAGCTCCTCTGAACAGCAAAGTACCACATAACAAAAACAGGGCCTTCTTACTTCAGCCTTAACGCAAGCAGAAGGGTTCTTTCTGAATCACTGAAGCTGAATTGTATTAGTGTTAGTAACACTGTACAGAATGCAGTGAACTGTGTATATGTTCAAATAAAAACAGATCTCTTACAGTTATTGGACTTTAAATGATGGTTTGGAATGTAACTTGGCAGATTACCAAACTTAATCCTGCCCCAACCCTAAACCTACACATTACCATAGTAAAGCCCTTTCCATAAGATTACCACTATACAAGACAGCTCAGACACACAGACACACATATCGCTAAATCTATCCCTTCACTTAATCATAACCTGCAAACACTTGCACAGGCCCTCCCACCTGTACTACAATCCCACTTACTTCTTTTGGCAGCACAAGCATTTGGCAATTTGAGCAAGTGGTAAAACAACCCCCCCCCTGCAATTTATTGAACAAATGTATGTTCAATAAATTGCAAAGTAACTGTACATCTCTCTCTATAGATAGACAGATAGATAGATATCAAACAAAAGTATTTCAAAATAAAAAGGGAATCAGTGAACATTTATCTCCAGGAGCTTGAGTATCCCTTTTTGTTTGTCATATCTCTCAGCTGTCCAGATTTGTGCCTCATAATTTTGGTCTGCTCTTGATAAAAGTTGTGGTTTTCTAGCAAATCACTGACAATTGAAATCATTAAATAACAACATACATTTGAGCTTATGGCTTCATATCCTTCAGAAAATGCATGTTGATACAAATCTGTTATTCTAGCTACTTTTTAAGTTTATAAGAGCAATTGTCACTAATTTTGAGCCTTTACCCCCCCCCCATTAATTTTGGCTTTGTCCAGATTTCTAACTCTTAGAGGTTGAAAGGTATGTTGTTTGTGCATACGAACATATATACAAGATAGATAGACAGATTAGCATGATAAACCAAGGGTTGGATGGCTGAGGGCAAGAAGTTTACCTGTCAGTTTGATTTTGACCCTATAAAATTTGGGCAGGGCATGCATGAAATACACACACACACACACACACACACACACACACACACACGCACTTTTAAGGAGAGACCGGTGACAGTGAACTAAGTAAGAAGATTCCCTGCTTTATTTCATTTTGAGGGGTCTTGGTTCGAGAAGGTTCAGTGAGTAGAGTTTACCAAGAGAAAAAAAGGTCCTGCATAAAGACAATGTTTTTTTGCCTTACTGCACCAATGAAAATAAGGGAAAATGTTTCTACCCAGTTAAATTTGAAAAGTAGGAGAGTTTTTGTCTCTACCAGATAGTTTCAGCGGGGGAAAGAAGCTATTGCTATGAAGAAGAAAGAAAGCATTTACCTATGCTACTGTGAGTTTTGTGCAGCAGTGAAAGCCCCAGGTGTAAACCGAGGTTGCTTTTTTGTGGATAGTGCATCTACCAATAAGTTCAAAGACTGTTCAGATTCTTTCATTTTACCAGCCTGTTTGCAAAAAGTTTAACTCTGCCATTTGTAGTTCGCATGACTGTGAACTATGTAACTCTGAACATATTTCAAGCAAGAAGACAGACTTCTGTAAGCCTGTTAATTTACTTAAACAGCAAAGAGGTTTTTTTATTTGATTTGAGTGATATAACACCACCCAACTTTTATTCTGAAAAAGAATGAAGACATTTAGTTTCTTAGAAGACAAAATGTCTGCTGGTATTTTTGACAAATTAATGATGATTTGTCACAATGTGGATATAATTTAGTAAGAGATAGTGGACGGGGAACTTTGTGACTTCTGCTATTTAAGTAATGCATATCGGTGTGTTAGAATATGGCCATCTTGAGAAGGCCTGAAGTTCTAGTCATTATCAAGCAGGAATAGGCAGAACCAGAACTAAAATGTATTATTTGTGGCACAGGACCAGTTGTTTATATCACAGTACACATGCTTTTGATGGATTATCATATGGTTTACCACACAATTGTTGTGAAATGCATGTATTTACTGACGTGCAATATCAACTGCTTACTTTCACAACTGCAATACACAATTTTATTTCAGAATGGAACATCAGAGAAGGAGTCCACACTTTGTACTTTTTACAAGTCTTGTCCACAGCACTACTTTTGGAATCCCAGCTAGGATACAAGTCCTTTGCTAGCCTGGGACAGTGCCTTGCCCCGGGCATGAATTGCTTTCAAAGCAATCCAAATGGATGAAGAGCATTTAAGGACATAAAATTGGATAGTGATCTGAATATATCAAGACGCATGAAATTAAGCAACAAGGAAAAACAGAATGCACAAAAGTATAACATCAGGAGAGAAACATTTGCAAAACCAATACAGAATCATCTGCATGGGAATAAAAATAGTTGAGAAAGGAAAGTGGTGCGAAAGAATAGAAACTGTCTCATGATTTGAAATGGGAAAGGATGAAATTCTTCAAACACACTAGGAAAGTAAGAGGTAAAATGATGAAGGGCAAAACATCAATATAAACATAATATTGCTTACACAAATAAAACAATGTCTTCTGCTTTAAAACTCATCTGACAAATACATTTGAAAACCATTAAAACTTAGACACAAAAAGTCCAAACGCCTTAAATGATTTAACACTTTTAATAAGTAATTCAAATTTCAGGAGATCAACAGTAACAGCAAAATGAGCACATATAGCTGTAAAGGTGAGAAACTTCTAGATACACAGCATAACAGATATAGAAATGGCGGGGAAGGGTTTATCCAGTATGAACTGGGCGGTAGTTATGTATACTTCAAAAAAATAAAAACAAAAAAGTTGTGTACTCGCCATAACATTCCATCTGTGTTATCCATTCACATTCTTCCTTAACTGATGGGTTCAGATCAGAGACTTGGATCTGACACAGCCACTTCTACCAGATTATCTGATCCAAGAACTCTCGAGCTCTTCCCTTTACCCACAATGCCCTGTCAACCAAACATACCTTGGGTCGATGTTGCTATCCATAGACATAAAGGGACAACCTATTACAGAAGTTGACAAAGATAGAAAGGAAAAAGAAAGCTGGAGCTCAAATAAGTCATATAGGTTCCTGTACAACTCTTAGATCTTTCCAGAAGCAAAATAAGGGGGTGGGAGGGAGGGAAGTTGAGGAAGAATGAAAATGGGCAATATAGACGAAATCTTATGGTGAACACATAACTGTTTTATCTTATTGTGTCCTTTTCATTCATTCCTTAACTGATGGGACACAGTCCTCAGCTACTGTAACCTTAGGAGGCCTTCATGGAAGGATATTCTAGAGCACTGCAGACCCAAAGGATGCTCTGTTCCTGGAAATTAAATCTAATTTGTAATGAGCAATAAAGGTGTGAGAGTTAGTTGTAGCTACACAAATATCATCGAAGGAAGCCCTTGACCAAAAGGTTGAAGAAACTGCCATGGACCTCGTGGGATGAGCTCTAGGAGGCTTGGGCAAGGACAAACCTTTTTTACTATAAACAAAGAAAATGGATTCAGTTAATCATCTGGCCAGTATAACTTTGGATACTAGTTTGCCCAGTATGTTAGGAGAGAAGAAAAAAAATATCTGGTCAGCTTTCCTGAACTCTTTGGTTCTGTGATATTAAAAACAAAGTTGTCTATGCACATCCAAAAGGTGGAGTTAGGAAAGAAAACTGGTAGATTAATTACCTAGTTTATGTTGGAGTCAGAAGCTACCTTAGGCAAGAAAAATCGATTTGCTACTTTGTTCTTTGTAAAAAAACATGTAAGGAGGTTTAGAAGATAGAGCCTGGATTTCGGATACTCATCTAGCTGATGTGATAGTAACCAGAAAAATGGTTTTCCAAGACAAACATTTTAGTTCTGTTTTGGCTGAAAGTTCAAAAGGAGCTTGTGTCGAAGCCTGAAGCATGATAGTTAAATCCCAAGGAGGAGTTAAATCCCAAGGAGGAGTAGGGCCCTTTAACAGAGGTCTAAGTAAAAAGCCTCCCTTAAGAAAGGCTTTACACAGTTTAGAAGAAGCCAAGGTACGGTTATTTTTGCCAATGTGGAAATTCAAACTGGCAGCCAACTGTACTTTGACAGTAGAAAAAGCTTGCACCTTCACTGAAAATAGAAGCTAAAAACTCAAGGATAGATGGCACAGGTGCTGAAAAAGGATCCTCATCTTTGCTAAAGGCCCAGAAAACAAATATGTTCAATTTACTTTTGCGAACCTTCCAAGGGGAAGCTTTTTGAGAAGATAACAAGGTATGACATACCAGGGAGGAGAGCCCAGGACTGTCTAGCAATCAATGGAATTGGAGAAACCATGTGGTCATCTTGAAGCCTAAGTCCAGATGAGTCATAACTGTTCACTGAGACAGCATGTCTGGACTGGGATCCTGTATCCAGAGCAGCTAAAGAAGGTGAGGCCAGAGGAAGGAGAATAAGATTTGACAAGGCCAGAATGGTGCAATGAGAATGACTGTGTTCTTCAACCAGAATGCTTTCTTTAGAAATTTGGGTATGGGAGGTAATGGCAGGTAAACATAAAGAAGACCAAAGGGCCAATTGTGGACTACAGCATCTCTTGGTGACTCCCCCATGGTGGGGGGGAGATCGGGGCAAAGAACCTGTTGCTGCATTTGTGGCTGAGAGGTGAGGCAAACAGGTTGCAGCACAACTGGCCTCAACAACGTAAAACCCTCTCTGCCACTTTGACACTAAGAAACCACTCTTGAGACATCAGAATGGGTTCCCTATTATACCAGCGAATGCTTAAAATAGCGAACAGTGTTTGATTGACTATTTTAAATAGAAACAGCGAAATCCCGAACACACAGAATAGTGATTTTTTTCCCCAGGGAAAAAAAATCACTGGGCTGTTTTCGGCACTTTGCCATTTCCTCCATTGTGGTGCGATCTTGGAGTTGGTATATTTAAGTAGGGGGGTGTGGGGGGCAAAGCCCCCCCCCCCACTTTATTTATTTATTTATACAGAGCAGCAATTTTATTTCCCTGGGAAAAAAAATCTCTGTTCTGTGTGTTTGGCATTTTGCCGTTTCGATTTTTAAGGGTTGATTATACAGTGTTTACTATTTTAAGCATTCACTGTTTGCCTAGTTTGTCTGCAATCATGTTGGATTTCTCTGGAATGTGTGTTGCTATGAGAAAGTGACTGGAAGAGATCGCCCATTGCCACATTCTCATCACTTCTCAACAAAGTGGGTAAGATTTGGTTTCTCCCTGTTTGTTGATGCATCAGACCACTGACATATTGTCTATCTGAATAGCAATTGTTCCAGATGGAATAACGTTTTGAAAGGCCTGCATCACTAGGAGGACTGCTGTCATCTCCAGAACAGTGATATGCATCTTGGCCTCTTTGGGGGACCAAGGTGGTCTCTTCAGGGGATCAACTTGGACTGTCCTTCCCAAGTAGTGCTGCCCCACTCCAACTGAGAGGCATCTGTGGTCACTCTGGCCATGGGCATGGCAGAACAAAGGATGTTGTTTTCAGGGCTGTTTTGAATGAATCCACCAAAGAAAGTATTTTTTGCACACTTCAGTAATCTTGAATGGAGTGTATAACAGGTGTTGAAGAATGGACCACTGGGCATAAAGTGTCCGTTGCAAAATTTGCATGTAAAACCTGGCCAGAGGAATGAAGGTGGTAGCTGCTGCCATCGATCCCAGGGCTTGCAAGATTAATCGGGCTGC
Organism: Protopterus annectens; assembly: GCF_019279795.1. Taxonomy (NCBI): domain Eukaryota; kingdom Metazoa; phylum Chordata; order Ceratodontiformes; family Protopteridae; genus Protopterus; species Protopterus annectens. The sequence continues at coordinate 1,898,740,879 of NC_056741.1, forward strand.
AAGAAAAGAACTGTGAATCACTTTCTTGACTTGGGACCTCAGTGTCTGTATTCATGTAGAGGGAAAAGAGGCTGTCTGACTGACTGTGTCCAGATGAGCACTTATGAACTCCAGGTTTGCATAAGTGTGTGCTGAAATTTGTTGTAATTGACAGTGATTCCCAGATGAACACACAGATGGAGCAAGTAGTCCCTTGCCTGTTGAACTCAATGCCTGGTTGGGGCAGTTAGGAAACAGTCATCTAGATATGGAAACACTCAGAATCCCAGCAGTCTCATTTGAGCTGCCATCACTGCCATGCATTAGGTATACACTGTGGGGGCTGCGGTGAGACCAAAAGGCAGCACTCTGAACTGGTAATGAGTGGCTCCCAGCCACATGTGTTCATTATCTCCTGGAGTGCCTGTTCATTTTGATGTGATAGTAGACAACCTGAAGATACACTGAGAACATCCAATTGTCCTTTTGCAGCAGAGGCAAAATGGACTGAATCACTACCATCCAAAACTTTGAATACTGTATAAACTGGTTTAATTTGCTGAAATCCAGAATTGGCCTCAAGTCCCCTGTCATTTTTGGCACTAAGAAGAATCTTGAGTACGTTCCAGATGCCCTCTGGTCTGGGAGGAACATCTTGGATGACTTTTTTTTTCCAGCAGCTTTTTTATTTCGAGAGACACTGCCTCTCTCTGACTTGGTGTAACATTGGGGATTTTCTTCACATTGTTGGGAGCAGTTAAATGGTATAGTACAACCTCTGTATATAATTATCTGTTCCCAGGAATCTCTTGTAATAGACAGCCAGGCTCTGCAGTGCAAAGACAAATGTCCCCAGACTGCCTCCAGAGGGGCATAGTCAGGCCTCCTTTCAAGAGCGCTGATAAGGCTTATCTGAGAAGAAATCCCTGAAGCCATGATTCTGTGGACCACCTCTGCCACAAGGATGGTGTCTTCCATTTGAGTTTCCCTGTATACCCCTTGGGGAATTATCTCTCTGTGAATCTTGAAAAGGACTCTGGGAATTTTCTAATACACATTTTTCTACCTCCTCACTGATTCCTAGAGAAAAATCTTTGAGGAGTTGAAAAACATACACCCACACAGACAGGGTCTTTCTCTCTTATTCACATCTGAAGAGCATGTCTTTAACATTTGGGCTGAACAGAAAAGATCCCTCAAAAGTTGCACTGATAAACAAAGACTTAAATGGCTGCACAAACCTCCACAAACTTATGTAATCACATGCAGGCATGTCCCCTGATGGCTGTACTGAACCTGCCGCTGTATGGGAGATCAACCTCATGGATGCATTTGAAATATAACGCTCGTAGCAGTGGAGATAGGAGACAGAAAGAGAACTCTGGGGGACATTATTTGAACATGGACTTTTCCAAATGGTTGGAAAATTCTTTTGGGACTTACAAACCAAGAGAGGAGCAAACGCGAAACATAAACCTTGGATACAAGGACAAATGTAAGACTTTAAAACAGCTTTTAACTAAATTTAAAAGTTTAGCATTGGACAATTGGTATCTTAACAGATGTATCGATAATAAGATAGTACCAAAGGGACTTAGAATTAATAAGTTCCCTAACAACACTGTTTTTGACTCTGAAATTTTTAAAACCATTGTTAATATATTAAATGATTGTGGGCTGGCCATTTTAAAGGCAATGATTAAAAACAATGAGGAAATTATGGTTGACTGTAAAACTGAAATTGATAGACTTAATGGTGAAATCAACTCAGACCTTTTATTTTCGATTGAGGAGTACAAAAATATTTACTTTAGGACTATGCATGATATCGACAATGTTATTTTAAAAAAACAGAACAGGAAAACTAGGAAATTAGAAAGGGACATGTATGATTATAGAATGGGGAGAGCTTACTACAGTGACAATAGGAATTTTAAGGTGAAGTATAACTATAATGAAGGTGTTTTTTTTAACAGAAGAAAAGACATAGGGAATGAAGCCTATGAACACGGAGGGTATCAGGAAGAACAAGGTTATACACATAATTATAATTCACAAGAAGACACTAATAGAGAAATCCCTTTAGGGGAACAAGGACTGAGAAGGTCCGAAAGGATAAGGAACTTGGAACACCAACCCTCCTATGCAACAGTTACGAGGAACTATTATATTCCACCACAGAGAAGGGGGGGGCAGGGAGAGTCAGTGATGAATCTCTCCCCACTGTATCATGCAAACATATCAGACAACGACTCAAATGACACTGATAGAAATAATGGACCCAGGTTGGATATTTACTCACAGGATAACTTTTTTATTTATAACTACACAGACATAGAGATAAAACAAGAACATTTTAATCTTTTTACAAAAGGTTTTACATTTGTCCCTGTTAAAAAATGAGTATAGATGAGATTTTATTAGACATTAAACTTTTTACAAGAAAATTGAATTTATTTCATATGTTCCAGGAAAGGAATAACAACAGCAACAGAAGTAGTCTTAAGAAAGCTAGTACTTTTAACCCTCCCTTACATCATGATATTTTAAATTTTGAAAAATGTGTTATAGGTACAATAAGAGATGGGTACAACAGGCAAGTAACAACAATAGATAATTTAACTAAAGAGGAAACACACATTTTAGAAGAACTAAGGGACAATGTTAATTTACGGATTATGAAGCCAGATAAGGGTGGGGGGTAGTCCTAATGGACACATGGGACTATACCAAGAGAATATGTGATATATTAAACAAAGATAACCGGTACACTTTAGTATCTAGAAATGAGGTAAACATCTCATACAGGAAAATAGATATGATTTTGGAAGACAACTTACTACAAGGACTTATAGACAAAGAACTGTACAATTTTCTGAAAGTATCAAAACCTGTTAGTCCAGTTATTTTTGGTATACCAAAAATACACAAAGACAGGGAAAACCCGCCCCTAAGACCTATAGTATCCTCACAAGGATCCAAGACACAACCTCTGGCAATTTTCGTAGATTTTAAACTAAAGGAATTTTACAAAAAATACCCCCACATTTTAATTGATTCTTGGGACTTCCTTAGCAAGATTGGGTCCAAACCCTACAAGGAAAGCACAATTTTTGTGACTGTTGATGTAAAAGATTTATTTTCAGTTATTACACACAATACAGGGCTTGATTGGTTTGAAAAAATGTTAGTGGAAATGAAAATGTTAACACCGGATGATTTTAAATTGGTTTTAGAGAATATGGAACTTGTGCTGAAATATAATTATATTTACTTTCAAGGTGACATATACCATCAGATAGATGGTGTGGCTATGGGGTCAGCCTGTGCACCCATTTACGCAAATATTATTATGTTATTTTGGGAAAGACAATTTATTTTCAACTCGATTTTTTACAAATTCATCAGCGGGTATTATAGATTTTTGGACAATATTTTCATTCTATGGGATGGAAGCAAAGAAAAAATAACAGAGTTCATTGACTATATGAATAATAGTACAGAATTCCTTAAATTTACATTCGAAATAAATACAGATGAAACACATTACCTAGATGTAAAAATAATAAAGGATCATATTAAAAATAAATATAAATCTAGAATATATAGGAAGGATTGTTTTTCTAACTCCTATCTACATTTTATGAGCAACCACCCCTACCATTCTAAAGTGAATATAATAAAAGGTCAAATGATTAGAGCGGCCAGGATGACATCTGATAGAACTGACCTAATACAGGAAATGGAGATCCTCCAAAACATGTTTAAGGAGAGAGGATACCCAGACCACATGATTGTGAAAAACAAGGAGTTTGTACTGAATAAATGGGATAAGGTATAGAAACCATTATTGACCAACGCCGGGGGTGTCGAAGTAGATGAAATAAATAGTAACAACAAAGATAAAGAAAAGAGCCTGCCCTATTTAATTTTGACACACTTTAATGGTGTGGGATGGATAAAGAGATGCATAAATGAGATCTGGGGAATGTTCAGTAGAATGCCCACCAAAGTAGATGTGTTTAAGCAAACACCTAGATACACTTTTAGGAAAAATAAGAACTTAAAAAAATATATATTTGAGAAAAAGAAAAACAACACAAAAGTGAAAGGGGGAACATGCACTAAATATGGCACATTCAAATGTGGTAGATGTGCACAATGTTCATTTATAGCAGGGACTAAAGATCTTGACCTCCCCACTCTAAATAGGCGGTTGATGGGAAATAAATATTATAGTTGTTACACAAAGGGGGTGGTGTATTTGTGTTATTGTAAGAAGTGTTGGAAATATTATATTGGAAAAACCGAACGTAACTTAAGGGCCCGCATATATGAACACAATGGAGACATCACTAAGATGAATGACACAAATGTACTCTTTAGACACACCAGAACGTGTATGGAGGCTGATTTTAAATTTTGGATATTGGAAGAAGTGGGTAAGCACGAGAGAGGAGGAGACTGGGAAGCTAAAATTGAATTTAGGGAAATGATCTGGCAGTTAAGACTGGATGCATGTGGGAATAATGGATTAAATGACCACATATCCATCAACCCTGCACTCAAGATCTTGTCAGAGGACCCCAAGAGGCACCACTAAGGTCACCATTTTATCTTATACAACATTTTACTTCATTTTATCTTACATAACATTTTATTTTATTTTACCTCATGTTATTCTATTTTATGGTATAATATATGTATTTACAATATACTATTTTATTAGAATATTTATATACTACATAATTTTTTATTTTTTAAAATGAACTTGTATAATAACATTTTTTAATAAGAATTTTCTAATAAGATTTTTTTAATATGAACACTTAATGGAACAACAATGAACCTTTAGTTCAGCATTTTATAAGTATTACAAACTTTATACCTATTTAAGGTTGACATATCTCATTTACAAGATTGTGTACAATATTTTTTCTACTGATTTTTAACAAAACAAGTTTCTGATGGAAGTCCTGTTTTTCCTATTGTACTGTTTTGGATGAGTTTTAAGCAATGTATCTTTTTATAACTTTTTTAACAACCTCTTTTTTGGAAAGGTTTCATGCAAGAAAGAGTTAAAATTTGTATTAATTTATGGCCAGCCTATAGGATTTCAAAACTAATTAACTAATTAAACAATTGGAACCATTATTTAAACTGAGGGTGAGTAGAAAAATGTAGATTCTGATGAAGTCTCCGTGGAGGAGATGAAAGCGCTCAATCTGGTTGCTTTTTACTGTCTTTTATTGTTTTTTCATTAAAATTTGTAATTTTTGCTGAACTGCGGTGGATTATTGAAGGAATTACATTTCTACTACGGAGGAAAGCCTTTTTTGATACTGGACTGCGCATTGGAGTTTTTGTTTTGTGCATTTGAAATAGACTGGAGGGTAGCCAGCTGGAAGGAGATTCTATTTTCATCCTCAGTTGACATGGATCCAGAAAGGAATTTGGGAAGCTCTTTGGTCAGATCTCTTTGTAACCTCAGAAAATATGTCAGATAATTTAGTGACTGAAGGACAAAGGTCACTGAAGTATACACATGTTTCCCAAATCTGTCCAAAGCCCTGAACTCTCTGTTAGGGGGATGGCTAGAGAAACTCTGTTCTGCCAGTTCCTTCTTAGTGGCTGCAGCCACAACCATGGTAGCAATCAGAATTCCCTTGCTCCAGTGGGTGGAGTCCTTAGGGGGAGCTAAGATCTTATCTGGCATTTTTGGTAATGGCTCTACAGTATTCAGCTCCTTCCATGCCTGGTGAGAAACTGGGTCAATGAGCTCATTGGCCTGGGAGGTAAGCCAAGAAGTAGAGAAGCCAGACCTGAAAGCCTCCAGAACACCAATTTCTCCTGGAAGGGGGGTGTTGGAGGACCAACCACCTTTTTGTTGCAATTCCAGGATGTCTCTAAAGGAGATGTCATCAAGTGGTGATATGGGGGATCCTTCCCCCCCATTAAAATCAGTGTCCTCTGTGATAGATTCCTGGGGGGAATCTAAGTGCCTCATCTTACATGTTCTCTTCTGAGGGACTTCCTCAGTAGGATGCTCTATGGAAATATCTGATGAGAAGCTGTAGACTAGTTCAAGCTGGCTGTCCCAGTCGAAAGGAAGGACAAGGCTCACACCAAAGAACCAGATGAGGCAAGGTTGTCTGATCTGAGGAGGGCAGGGATGTCTCTTCTCTAGACAAGGAGAAGGTCCTCTCCACAACCTCAAAGGCATAACACCAAGGGAACACAGAAGTCAACAGCACAGGAGCCAGTATGGCTTGAACCGCCAGCTCCTGCAATCACACCAGCACTCCACCTAAGGAGGGAGTCAGACCCAAAGTAACCAGTGCCAGAGCCCTGACCAGAAGTGGTGACTCCAAAAGCTTTGGAGTCGACTCCCCCCTTGACCCGGTGCCAAAGCTTCAGCTCTGACAGTCTTCTGTCTCTGAAAGGCTCTGAGCCAGTCAGCTCAGGGAAACCATGACAGTTGAAGAACAGATCTTCGGATCCAGTGAAGACACCCCAAGAGCTCTCAGATCTGAGGGCTCCCAAACAGTGGGTCGGATCTGAGAAGGGGATATCAAGAAGGAAGTGGACAAGGGATGGCTCACAGATCTGGTGGGAGTCAGAGCTGGGAGAACCCCGATATAAATCTGCACTCTGTGAAACTTCATCATCCTATCCACATTGGCTTCCAAAAGGCTTCTGGAAGATCTAAGAGATGACATAGTGGATGGAGGTCTAGAGTGCCTTCTTGGAGATCCCTCCAGGAAAGAAGGGAGCTGTGATGAAACTCAATCCAATAGAAGTGGATGGGTAAGGATCTGGGGCCACCTAGATTTCAAAACAGTCTGATCTGAGACAAACGTATCTGACTTCTTATGTTCTTTTGAAGGGGGATCCGATGAAGAAGCCAATGTAGAAGAACAGTCAGGAGATCTCATATGGGTCTCCTTTTCCATGGACATTGACTCTACTTCCTCTTGTCAGACTTTTTGGTAGGGGTTTGAACCCCAGCAACTGAGGAAGTACAGGAATATGGAAGAAGTCCTCTTAAAAGTAACTTGTTTTTCTGATCGGTTAAAGTTCTGGAATTAAAACCAGAGCAAATTGAACAATCTGCTTCTAAATGAGTGGGGTCTAGGCAGTACATGCATTCCCTGTGGGCATCTGAGTTGGGAGGCTTATGCCCACAGGTAACACACTTTTTGAACCCTGTAGATTTGTTAGCCATGATATATTACAAGCAACAGCAATACAGTGGTTAGAAGAAAAAATACTTAAGTTCTAAGGATAGAAAAAAAAAGTTTTTTTAAAAAAACTAGAGAAAGAAGGAGGAAAAACTACCAACAGTGGTAGAAAGAAATACTCAAATGAGTAATGAAGAAGGAGTACCAACAATGGTTCTTTCAGAGGGTACCAAAAACACTAGCTACAAAGGGAACAGAAATCAGCTAAAATTAGTTCGAAAGATTATGGGAGGGACATAGAAGTACAACAGAATATGAAAGGTGGAACTAAAGCTAATTCATGATAACAGGCTGTAACAACTCCAAAAACATTCAAGAGCAAAGAGAGCCACATCTGTAGCTGATGGCTGGACAGGATCATAGGAAGTTACTAGGCTAATGGCCCAGGGCACTTACAAGCTTACCGAAGTTCAACCCATGTTCCCAATAGTGTCTGGTTCAAGCAGACACTAAAATCAATACCTATTGCCCCTGTCCAAGAGGAACACAGTTGGAACCCTTGGGGTGAATTTCCAGTTATACATCCAATCATCTAAATTATGTTTAAATAGGGCCAACCAGGGGATTTGTTTAACGTGAATAGGAAACTTATTCCAAAGGTGGGGCAACCTCTGTCAGACAAATCTGTCTCTCTAGCTCTGTTGATGTCAAATGCCAGGTTAAGGTCCTTTGAGCAAGTGACCTGTGTGCCATTTGACTTGCGAATGTGCAGCATTTCTATTAAAGCTGGGTCAGAGATTGCTCTATATGCAAGGCACATGTCACCTCTGAGCAGTCTGGATGACACAGAGTAAAGTGACAATGATTTCAGTCTGTCCATATAAGACAGATCTTGAAGACTCTGTTAGGTTGGTGGGACAGTTGGATCCAATGATCTGGTAGAAGCGGATAAGTCACCCATCATTTGAGGAATGAATGAAAAGGACAACATTAGATCTCAGAATATACCTGCTAGAATTATCCACTGAACATTCAGGGCATGCACTGTACCAGCCCCCACCCCCACACTAAGAAATCTTGGTATAATAAACCAGAGTTTTAGTATGGAGATATTTGGTTCAAAAGTGTACATTTTGAAAATGTTTATGCATTTTTTCACTGCACAATATTCATAAGACATCAGTTTACCATTGCAACATGGTCCCTCTGTCATTTTCTGTCTAGCAATGTCAGGGTTGTTTACCAGGCCTACAGTGAAACCAGAGTGCATTCTTCCTCTTTCCCAGGGAAATATCTCTCCATTACTGACATCATCTTTTACATGAATAAAGCTATGCCTTTCAAGTATAGAATGTTTAGGTGACATGAGAAAGGGCCATTCTTTAAAGAATGTGTCTGTCTTGTCTCATAAAAGGTTCAGGTAACAGCTCTTGTTGTTTCTCAGCTGCACTTTCTACAAGTATATCAGCTGTCTTTCACAGCTAATATGTGAACAACTCCACTGCTCAGTATGTCTTCTGTCTGTTTTGCAAATACACAGACTGGTTAATTCTCTGAAACTTTGCCTTTGATTAGAATGGCATTTCTCCTCACGTATGGGACACCTGTCCTAAATAAGTGTCACAGTGGATTGATAGGATCTTAATTTCAGTTCCTCAGACAAACTTTATTTCCAGGTACAAAAGTTCTTAAATTTTTAAGTTTCCTGAAAATCTGTTGAGCCCACTGTATTATTCTGGATGTTTGTTTTCAAATCAGGTTAAAGCAAGCCAAATGTATATGTCATCTTGATATAAGTATTTTTGCTTCCTCAGTGGAAGAAAAATTATGTAAATGACCAAGAACTTAACAGCTTTCATTTTCTTCAGACTTCATTTAATGTCTGTACACCCACCTCTGCCAGGTTATTAGAAGAAGCATTACATTGTGTATTAGATATAGCAGGATTTCTTTTTTTCTTCATAAAGTCTACAAATTTATCATTCATGAAAAAAAATCCAGTATCAGACACTAACATTTCTGAAATCTCACACATGCTAAAACTTTGTCTTACTTTTTCAATGGTTGCCTGAAATGAAATGGCAGACATTGCTAACCAATTTGAAGGAGCGTTTATTAAAGTTAGAAACATTCTTTTTGCAAGGAATGAACACTGCAGTTTTGGTCATGGCTTCTGATGCCATTTTCATGGATGCTAAAATGCAGTTGTTGGTAAAGCCAGCTCTGTGGTGCACATGCATAAAGCCTGGATAGTGACCAAGATAATCTGGGAAGAGTTAGCAAGCCAGGTGCTGAATGACAGGAGTAAGTAGCCTGTGCTAGCATGCCCATCTAGAAGAGGAGTGGCTATTCTCATCGTGATGATGGCAACTAGAAGAGGACAAGAAGACTGCACAGCAGCAGGTTTTAGCATGCCCATCTAGAAGAGGAGTGGCTATTCTCATCGTGATGATGGCAACTAGAAGAGGACAAGAAGACTGCACAGCAGCAGGTTTTGGCCTCATGCAGAGACTGCCAAGTAATTCATTGCTTTTAAGCCAGACAGGTGATGTGTGTGTGTGTGTGTGTGTGTGTCTCTGGGTATGTCTGTGTATGAGAAAGAGAGATCATGCATGTACATGTCTGCATGAGCATGCATATGCATGTATTATACATGTGAGTGTCTGGAAGTGAGCATGTATGCAGGCATACATATGTGTGTGTTGTTGTGTCTGTCTGTCTATCTATCTCTCTCTCTATATATATATATATATTTATATATATATATATATATATATATATAGAGAGAGAGAGAGAGAGA